>NC_092052.1:101145418-101216616 GCF_003086295.3 Arachis hypogaea | reverse complement strand
TCTTGTCATAAGCCTGTTTCTTGAGCTGTCTGCCATCTCTAATGAGATTTTAGCAGCTTGCACCCCATAGATTTCCAGTTTCTCTATTACAGAGAGGGGCATGAGGTTTATTCCTGAACCAAGGTCACACAGAGCCTTAAAGATCATGGTGCCTATGGTACAGGGTATTATGAACTTTCCAGGATCCTGTCTCTTCTGAGGCAATGTCAGTTGATCCAGATCACTTAGTTCATTGATGAACAAGGGAGGTTCAACTTCCCAAGCATCAATGCCAAATAATTTGGCATTCAGCTTCATGATTGCACCAAGAAACTTGGCAGTTTGCTCTTCAGTGACATCCTCATTCTCTTCAGAAGAGGGATACTCATCAGAGCTCATGAAGGGCATAAGGAGGTTCAATGGGATCTCTATGGTCTCTAGATGAGCCTCAGAGTCCTTTGGTTCCTCAGAGGGAAGCTCCTTATTGACCACTGGACGTCCCAGGAGGTCTTCCTCCTTGGGATTCACGTCCTCTCCTTTCCTCACAGGTTCGGCCATGGCACTTATGTCAATGGCCTTGCACTCTCCTTTTGGGTTCTCTTCTGTATTGCTTGGGAGAGTACTAGGAGGGATTTCAGTGATCCTTTTACTCAGCTGGCCCACTTGTGCTTCCAGATTTCTAATGGAAGACCTTGTTTCATTCATGAAACTTACAGTGGCCTTAGATAGATCAGAGACTAGATTTGCTAAATTAGAAGCATTTTGTTCAGAGTTCTCTGTCTGTTGCTGAGTTGATGATGGAAAAGGCTTGCTATTGCTAAACCTGTTTCTTCCACCATTATTAAAGCCTTGCTGGGGCTTTTGATCCTTCCATGAGAAATTTGGATGATTTCTCCATGTTGAGTTATAGGTGTTTCCATAAGGTTCACCTAAGTAATTCACCTCTGCTATTGTAGGGTTCTCAGGATCATAAGCTTCTTCTTCAGAAGATGCCTCTTGAGTACTGTTGGATGCAGCTTGCATTCCATGCAGACTCTGAGAAATCATATTGACTTGCTGAGTCAATATTTTATTCTGAGCCAAT
The DNA here is from genome assembly GCF_003086295.3 of Arachis hypogaea. NCBI lineage: Eukaryota > Viridiplantae > Streptophyta > Magnoliopsida > Fabales > Fabaceae > Arachis > Arachis hypogaea. The sequence goes on along the minus strand of NC_092052.1, from coordinate 101,215,553 downwards.
ATGGCATTCAGAGTATCAACCTCAAGAACTCCCTTCTTCATAGGCGTCCCATTACTCACAGGATTCCTTTCAGAAGTGTACATGAACTGGTTATTAGCAACCATGTCAATGAGTTCTTGAGCTTCTGCAAGCGTTTTCTTTAGGTGAATGGATCCACCTGCAGAAGTATCCAATGACATCTTTGATAACTCAGATAAACCATCATAGAATATATCCAGGATGGTCCATTCTGAAAGCATGTCAGAAGGACACTTTTTGGTCAACTGTTTGTATCTTTCCCAAGCTTCATAGAGGAATTCACCTTCTTTCTGTCTAAAGGTTTGAACATCAGCTCTAAGCTTGCTCAGCTTTTGAGGAGGAAAGTACTTGGCTAAGAAAGCCGTGACCAGCTTATCCCAAGAGTTCAGGCTGTCTTTGGGTTGAGAATCCAACCATAATCTAGCTCTGTCTCTTACAGCAAAAGGGAAAAGCATGAGCCTGTAGACTTCAGGATCTACTCCATTAGTCTTAACAGTATCACATATCTGCAAAAATTCAGTTAAGAACTGAAAGGGATCTTCAGATGGAAGTCCATGAAACTTGCAGTTCTGCTGCATCAGAGAAACTAATTGAGGTTTCAGCTCAAAGTTGTTTGCTCCAATGGCAGGAATGGAGATGCTTCTTCCGTGTAAATTGGAATTAGGTGCAGTGAAGTCACCAAGCATCTTCCTTATATTATTATTATTTTCGGCTGCCATCTCCTTTTCCTGTTCGAAAATTTCTGAAAGGTTATCTCTGGATTGTTGTATTTTAGCTTCTCTTAATTTTTTCTTCAGAGTCCTTTCAAGTTCTGGATCTGCTTTAACAAGAATGTTCTTGTCCTTGCTCCTGCTCATATGACAAAGAAGATGGAACAGAAAAAATAGTAATAATAATATGGATCCTTTATACCACAATATGGGGATCCTTGTGTTAGTAGAAGAAAAGAAGGGAAGAAAATCTGAACTCAGAGAGAGAGGGGGTTCGGATTTTTGGAGAGTTGAAGGAAAGATGTTAGTATATCAATAAACAAATAGAAGAAGATGAGAGGGGGAAGTGAATTTTCGAAAACAATTTTTGAAAAAGAGTTAGTGATTTTTGAAAATAGTTTTTGAAAAAGGTTAGTATTTTTTTTCGAATTTTTTTTAAATAAAAAATAAAAATAATTAGTTAATAAAAAAGAAATTTTTGAAAAAAGGGGGAGATATTTTCGAAAATTAGAAAGAGAGAATTAGTTAGGTAGTTTTGAAAAAGTTAAGAAACAAACAAAAAGTTAGTTAGTTAGTTGAAACAAATTTTGAAAACCAATTTTGAAAAGATAAGTAGTTAGGAGGTTAGGAAAGATATCTTGAAAAGATATTTTTGAAAAAGATAAGATAAGAAGATATTTTTGAAAAGATATAATTGAAATTAGTTTTGAAAAAGATTTGATTTTTAAAATCTCAATTAATGACTTGATTCACAAGGAATCACAAGATATGATTCTAGAACTTAAAGTTTGAATCTTTCTTAACAAGCAAGTAACAAACTTCAAATTTTTGAATCAAAACATTAATTGATTATGTTATTTTCGAAAATTTGATATAAAAATAAGAAAAAGATTTTTGAAAAATATTTTTTTGGAATTTTCGAAAATAACCAAGAATTTTGAAAAAGATTTGATTTTTGAAAAAGATTTTGAAAAAGATAAGATTTTCAAATTGAAAATTTGATTTGACTCATGAGAAACAATTTGATTTTAAAAATTTTTGAAAAAGTCAATCCAAATTTTTGAATTTGATGAGAGAAAAAGGGAAAGATATTTTTTGATTTTTGAATTTTTATGATGAGAGAGAAAAACACAAAAAAGATGCAATGCATGAAATTTTTAGATCAAAACATGTGATGCATGCAAGAATGCTATGAATGTCAAGATGAACACCAAGAACACTATGAATGTCATGATGAACATCAAGAACATAATTTTGAAAAATTTTTAATGCAAATAAAACATGCAAGACACCAAACTTAGAATTCTTTAATGCTTAGACACTAAGAATTCAAGAATGCATATGATAAACATGGAAAGACACAAAACAAAAAATCATCAAGATCAAACAAGAAGACTTACCAAGAACAACTTGAAGATCATGAAGAACACTATGAATGCATGATATTTTCGAAAAATGCAAAATGCATATGCAAGTGACACCAAACTTATGATATGACTCAAGACTCAAACAAGAAACATGAAATATTTTTTATTTTTGTGATTTTCTAAATTTTTTTTGGATTTTTATTTTATATTTTTCGAAAAATTATTTTGAAAAATAAAAATAAGGATTCCAAAATTTTTAATATGAATTCCAGGAATCTTATGCTCTAAAGCTCCAATCAAAGGGTCAGGCATGGCTTAATAGCCAGCCAAGCTTTAGCATATAATTACATGGACTGGAGTGATTAGTTGAATACCAATCCCAAAGCAGTTTGGGTATGGCTTTACAGCCAGATAGGATTCAACATGTTTCATGAAACACTAGAATTCATTCTTAAAAATCTTGAAGCCATAGAATAATTTATTTTTTGAAAACATTATTTTTATTATTTTATTTTATTTTATTTTTTTTTCTTCGAAAACAAAAGAAAAATTTTTGAAAGCTTTTTGAAAAATTTTTGAAAACAAAACAAAAAGAAAATTACCTAATCTGAGCAACAAGATGAACCGTCAGTTGTCCAAACACGAACAATCCCCGGCAACGGCGCCAAAAACTTGGTGCACGAAATTGTGATGTCCAGGCTCAAACTATTCCTGGCACGTGAGCAACTTGGTACGCGTAATCGTGATTACACATTCATAAATTGTCACAACTTCGATACAACTAACCAGCAAGTGCACTGGGTCGTCCAAGTAATACCTTACGTGAGTAAGGGTCGAATCCCACGGAGATTGTTGGTATGAAGCAAGCTATGGTCACCTTGCAAATCTCAGTCAGGCGGATATAAAACAGTTATGTGGTTTTCGAATATTAATTAATAAGATAGGGATAGAAATACTTATGTAAATCATTGGTAGGAATTTCAGATAAGCGAATGGAGATGCTTTTCGTTCCTCTGAACCTCTGCTTTCCTGCTATCTTCATCCAATCAGTCTTACTCCTTTCCATGGCTGGCTTTATGTGATACATCACCACTGTCAATGGCTACTTTCGGTCATCTCTCGGGAAAATAATCCAATGCCCTGTCACGGCACGGCTAATCGTCTGGAGGCATCACCCTTGTCAATGGCTTCATCTTATCCTCTTAGTGAATAATATGCTCACGCACCCTGTCACGGCACGGCTATTCATCTGTCGGTTCTCGATCATGCTGGAATAGGATTTACTATCCTTTTGCGTCTGTCACTAACGCCCTGCAATCGCGAGTTAGGAGCTCGTCACAGTCATTCAATCATTGAATCCTACTCGGAATACCACAGACAAGGTTTAGACCTTCCGGATTCTCTTGAATGCCGCCATCATTCTAGCTTATGCCACGAAGATTCTGGTTAGGAGATCTAAGAGATACTCATTCTAGCTTATTTCATGTAGAACAGAAGTGTTTGTCAGGCACGCGTTCATAAGGGAGAAGGATGATGAGCGTCACACATAAGCATCACCTTCATCACGTTCTTGGGTGCGAATGGATATCTTAGAAGCGAAATAAGAAGAATTGAATAGAAAACAGTAGTACTTTGCATTAATCTTTGAGGAACAGCAGAGCTCCACACCTTAATCTATGGCGTGTAGAAACTCTACCGTTGAAAATACATAAGTGAAGGTCCAGGCATGGCCGAGAGGCCAGCCCCTCTGATCTAAGAACCAGGCGTCCAAAGATGTCAAAATACAATAGTAAGAGGTCCTATTTATAATAAACTAGCTACTAGGGTTTACATGAGTAAGTATTTGATGTATAAATCCACTTCCGGGGCCCACTTGGTGTGTGTTTGGGCTGAGCTTAAGTGTTGCACGTGCAGAGGCCATTTGTGGAGTTGAACGCCAGTTTTTGTGCCAGTTTGGGCGTTCAACTCTGGTTTTGGATCCTTTTCTGGCGCTGGACGCCAGATTTGGGTAGAAAACTGGCGTTGAACGCCAGTTTACGTCATCAATTCTTGGCCAAAGTATGGACTATTATATATTGCTGGAAAGCCCTGGATGTCTACTTTCCAACGCAATTAGAAGCGCGCCATTTCGAATTCTGTAGCTCCAGAAAATCCACTTTGAGTGAAGGGAGGTCAGAATTCAACAGCATCAGCAGTCCTTTTTCAACCTCTGAATCTGATTTCTGCTCAAGTCCCTCAATTTCAGCCAGAAAATACCTGAAATCACAGAAAAACACACAAACTCATAGTAAAGTCCAGAAATGTGAATTTAACTCAAAATCTATTAAAAACATCCCTAAAAGTAACTAGATCCTACTAAAAACATACTAAAAATAATGTCAAAAAGCGTATAAATTATCCGCTCATCAAGCCTCATAGATGTTCAGAGCATTGTTGAGACTCTCCAACACCAAAATTAGAGTTTGGATATGGGAGTTCAACACCAAACTTAGAGTTTGGTTGTGGCCTCCCAACACCAAACTTAGAGTTTGACTGTGGGGGCTCTGGTTGACTCTGTTTTGAGAGAAGCTTTTTATGCTTCCTCTCCATGGATGCAGAGAGAGATCCTTGAGTTGTAAACACAAGGTTGTCCTCATTTAATTGAAGGATCAATTCTCCTCTATCCACATCAATCACAGCTCTTACTGTGGCTAGGAAAGGTCTTCCTAGAATGATGGATTCATCCTCTTCCTTTCCAGTATCTAGGACTATGAAATCAGCAGGGATGTAAGGGCCTTCAACCTTTACTAACACGTCCTCTACTTGTCCATAAGCCTATTTTCTTGAATTGTCTGCCATCTCTAGTGAGATTTTAGCAGCTTGCACACCATAGATTCCCAGTTTCTCTATTACAGAGAGGGGCATAAGGTTTATTCCTGAACCAAGATCACACAGAGCCTTAAAGATCATGGTACCTATGGTACAAGGTATTATGAACTTTCCAGGATCCTGTCTCTTATGAGGCAATGTCAGTTGATCCAGATCACTTAGTTCATTGATGAACAAGGGAGGTTCATCTTCCCAAGTATCAATGCCAAATAATTTGGCATTTAGCTTCATGATTGCACCAAGGAACTTGGCAGCTTGCTCTTCAGTAACATCTTAATTCTCTTCAGAAGAGGAATATTCATCAGAGCTCATGAATGGCATAAGGAGGTTCAATGGAATCTCTATGGTCTCTAGATGAGCCTCAGAGTCCTTTGGTTCCTCAGAGGGAAGCTCCTTATTGATCACTGGACGTCCCAGGAGGTCTTCCTCCTTGGGGTTCACGTCCTCCTCTCCCTCATTGGGTTCGGCCATTTTGGTTATGTCAATGGCCTTGTACTCTCCTTTTGGATTCTCTTCTGTATTGCTTGGGAGAGTACTAGGAGGGATTTCAGTGATCCTTTTACTCAGCTGGCCTACTTGTGCTTCCAAATTTCTAATGGAAGACCTTGTTTCATTCATGAAACTCACAGTGGCCTTAGATAGATCAGAGACTAAATTTGCTAAGCTAGATGGATTCTGCTCAGAATTCTCTGTCTGTTGCTGAGTGGATGATGGAAAAGGCTTGCTATTGCTAAACCTGTTTCTTCCACCATTATTAAAGCCTTGTTGAGGCCTTTGATCCTTCCATGAGAGATTTGGATGATTTCTCCATGATGGATTATAGGTGTTTCCATAAGGTTCACCTACGTAATTTACCTCTGCTATTGCAGGGTTCTCAGGATTATAAGCTTCTTCTTCAGAAGATGCCTCTTAAGTACTGTTGGATGCAGTTTGCATTCCATTCAGACTCTGAGAAATCATATTGACTTGCTGAGTCAATATTTTGTTCTGAGCCAATATGGCACTCAGAGTATCAACCTCAAGAACTCCCTTCTTCATAGGCGTCCCATTATTCACAGGATTCCTTTCAGAAGTGTACATGAACTGGTTATTTGCAACCATGTCAATGAGTTCTTGAGCTTCTGCAGGCATTTTCTTTAGGTGAATGGATCCACCTGCAGAGGTATCCAATGACATCTTAGATAACTCAGACAGACCATCATAGAATATATCCAGGATGGTCCATTCTGAAAGCATGTCAGAAGGACACTTTTTGGTCAACTATTTGTATCTTTCCCAAGCTTCATAGAGGGATTCACCTTCTTTCTGTCTGAAGGTTTTAACATCCACTCTAAGCTTGCTCAGCTTTTGAGGAGGAAAGAACTTGGCTAAGAAAGCCGTGACCAGCTTATCCCAAGAGTTCAGGCTGTCTTTGGGTTGAGAGTCCAACCACACTCTAGCTCTGTCTCTTACAGCAAAAGGGAAAAGCATGAGCCTGTAGACTTCAGGATCTACTCCATTAGTCTTAACAGTATCACATATCTGCAAGAATTCAGTTAAGAACTGAAAAGGATCTTCAGATGGAAGTCCAGGAAACTTGCAGTTCTGCTGCATCAGAGAAACTAATTGAGGTTTCAGCTCAAAGTTGTTTGCTCCAATGGCAGGAATGGAGATGCTTCTTCCATGTAAATTGGAATTAGGTGCAGTAAAGTCACCAAGCATTCTCCTTGCATTATTGTTGTTGGGTTCGACTGCCATCTCCTTTTCTTGTTCGAAATTTTCAATAAGGTTTTCTCTGGATTGTTGTAATTTAGCTTCTCTTAGTTTCCTCTTCAGAGTCCTTTCAGGTTCTGGATCAGCTTCAACAAGAATGCCTTTTTCTTTGTCCCTGCTCATAAGAAAGAGAAGAGAAAAAGAAAAGAAGAGGAATCCTCTATGTCACAGTAAAGAGGTTCCTTATTGTTAGTAGAAGAAGAGAAGAAGAAGAAAAAATTCGAACACAGATAGAAGAGGGGGGTTTGAATTTGGTGAGTGATGTGAGGAAGAGATGTTAGTAGATGAATAAATAAATAGAATAAGATGAGAGAGGGAGAGGATTTTCGAAAATAATTTTTGAAAAAGAGTTAGTAATTTTCGAAAATAGTTTTTGAAAAATGTTAGTAATTTTCGAAAATTAAGATTTTAAAAATTGAAATAACTAGTTAATTAAAAAGAAATTTTGAAAAAGAGGGAAGATATTTTCGAAAATTAGAGAGAGAGAGTTAGTTAGGTGGTTTTGAAAAATATAAGAAATAAACAAAAAGTTAGTTAGTTAGTTGAAACAAATTTTGAAAAGATAAGAAGTTAGGAAGTTAGAAAAGATATTTTGAAATCAAATTTTTGAAAAAGATAAGATGAGAAGATATTTTTGAAAAGATATGATAAAAGTTAGTTTTTTTGAAAAAAAAAATTTGATTTTTAAAATCACAATTAATGACTTGATTCACAAGAAATCACAAGATATGATTCTAGAACTTAAAGTTTGAATCTTTCTTAATAAGTAACAACAAACTTGAAATTTTTGAATCAAAATATTAATTGTTATTGTTATTTTCGAAAATTTGATATAAAAATAAGAAAAAGATTTTTGAAAAATATTTTTATAATTTTCCAAAATAACTAAGAAAAATGAAAAAGATTTGATTTTTGAAAAAGATTTTGAAAAAGATAAGATTTTTAAATTGAAAATTTGATTTGACTCATAAAAACAACTAGATTTTAAAAATTTTTGAAAAAGTCAAATCTAATTTTCGAAATTTTGAGAGAGAAAAAGGAAAAGATATTTTTTTGATTTTTGAATTTTTAATGAAGAGAGAGAAAAACAAGAAAAATGATGCAATGCATGAAAGTTATGGATCAAAACATTGAATGCATGCAAGAATGCTATGAATGTCAAGATGAACACCAAGAACACTATGAAGATCATGATGAACATCAAGAACACATTTTTGAAAAATTTTTAATGCAAAGAAAACATGCAAGACACCAAACTTAGAATTCTTTAATGCTTAGACACTAAGAATCCAAGAATGCATATGAAAAACAAGAAAAGACACAAAACATGCAAATGCAAAGATCAAACAAGAAGACTTACCAAGAACAACTTGAAGATCATGAAGAACACTATGAATGCATGATTTTTCGAAAAATGCAAGATGCACATGCAATTGACACCAAACTTATAACATGACTCAAGACTCAAACAAGAAACACAAAAATATTTTTGATTTTTTTATGATTTTATGATTTTTTTTGTATTTTCTTTTAATTTTTTCGAAAATCATTTTGAAAAAGAAAAATAAGGATTCCAAAATTTTTAATATGAATTCCAGGAATCTTATGCTCTTTAGTCTAAAGCTCCAATCAAAGGGTCAAGCATGGCTTAATAGCCAGCCAAGCTTTAGTATGTACTCAGACATGACACGTCTAACATGCCCTACAGTCGTGGCTTTACAGCCAACCAGGCTTCAACATGCTTTATGAAACACTAGAATTCATTCTTAAAAATTCTGAAGAAAAATATATTTTTGAAAAATTTTTATTTTAAAATTTTTTTTTTTCGAAAACAAAGGAGAAATTTTTTTGAAAGATTTTTTTTTGAAGAATTTTTGAAGATAAAACAAAAAGAAAATTACCTAATCTGAGCAACAAGATGAACCGTCAGTTGTCCAAACTCGAACAATCCTCGGCAACGGCGCCAAAAACTTGGTGCGCAGAAATTGTGATTACACTTTGATTATGTAAAATTCATTGCTCTTTCTTTCCCTGTCAATGGCACCAAAAACACGATGCCAATACCATGGTTCACAACTTCGCACAACTAACCAGCAAGTGCACTGGGTCGTCCAAGTAATACCTTACGTGAGTAAGGGTCGAATCCCACGGAGATTGTTGGTATGAAGCAAGCTATGGTCACCTTGTAAATCTCAGTCAGGCGGATATAAAATAGTAATGGGGTTTTCGAAAATAATTAATAAAATAGGGATATAAATACTTATGTAAATCATTGATGAGAATTTCAAATAAGCGAATAGAGATGCTTTCGTTCCTCTGAACCTCTGCTTTCCTGCTATCTTCATCCAATCAGTCTTACTCCTTTTCATGGCTGGCTTTATGTAATGCATCACCATTGTCAATGGCTACTTTCGGTCTTCTCTCGGGAAAATGATCCAAATGCCCTGTGATGGCACGACTAATTGTCTGGAGGCATCACCCTTGTCAATGGTTACATCCTATCCTCTCAGTGAAAATGGTCAACGCACCCTGTCACAGCACGGCTATTCATCTGTCGGTTCTCGATCATGCTAGAATAGGATTTACTATCCTTTTGCGTCTGTCACTACGCCCAGCAATCGGGAGTTTGAAGCTCGTCACAGTCATTCAATCATTGAATCCTACTCGGAATACCACAGACAAGGTTTAGACTTTCCGGATTCTCTTGAATGCCGCCATCATTCTAGCTTACACCACGAAGACCCCAATATCTCGGACTCGGTCCCCTGTATTAGTAATCTAAGAGATACTCATTCAATCGAAGGTAAAACGGGAGTGGTTATCAAGAACGCGTTCATAGGGAATGATGATGATTGTCACGTTCATCACATTCAGGTTGAAGTGCGAGTAAATATCTTAGAAGTGGAATAAGTTGAATTGAATAGAAAACAGTAGTACTTTGCATTAATCTTTGAGGAACAGCAGAGCTCCACACCTTAATCTATGGAGTGTAGAAACTCTACCGTTGAAAATACATAAGTGAAAGGTCCAGGCATGGCCGAGAGGCCAGCCCCCAAAATGTGATCACAGGATCAAAATACAATCCAGGATGTCTAATACAATAGTGAAAGATCCTATTTATAATAAACTAGCTACTAGGGTTTACAGAAGTAAGTAATTGATGCATAAATCCACTTCCGGGGCCCACTTGGTGTGTGCTTGGGCTGAGCTTGAATGTTGCACATGTAGAGGTCCTTCTTGGAGTTGAACGCCAGCTTTTGTGCCAGTTTGGGCGTTGAACTCCACTTTGCAGCTTGTTTCTGGCGCTGGACGCCAGAATTGGGCAGAGAGCTGGCGTTGAACGCCAGTTTGCGTCGTCTAAACTTAGGCAAAGTATGGACTATTATTATATACTGCTGGAAAGCCCTGGATGTCTATTTTCCAATGCAATTGGAAGCACGCCATTTCGAGTTTTATAGCACCAGAAAATCCACTTTGAGTGCAGGGAGGTCAGAATCCAACAGCATCAGCAGTCCTTCTTTAACCTCTGAATCTGATTTTTGCTCAAGTCCCTCAATTTCAGCCAGAAAATACCTAAAATCACAGAAAAACACACAAACTCATAGTAAAGTCCAGAAATGTGAATTTAACATAAAAACTAATGAAAACATCCCTAAAAGTAACTAGATTCTACTAAAAACATACTAAAAATAATGCCAAAAAGCGTATAAATTATCCGCTCATCACAACACCAAACTTAAATTGTTGCTTGTCCCCAAGGAACTGAAAATCAAATAGGATAAAAAGAAGAGAATATACTATAAATTCCAAACTATCAATGAAACATAGCTTTAATCATATGAGCGGGACTTATAGCTTTTTGCCTCTTGAATAGTTTTGGCATCTCACTTTATCCATTGAGGTTCAGAATGATTGGCATCTATAGGAACTCAGAGTTCAAATAGTGTTATTGATTCTCCTAGTTCAGTATGATGATTCTTGAACACAGCTATTTTATGAGTCTTGGCCGTGGCCCTAAGCACTTTGTTTTCCAGTATTACCACCGGATACATAAATGCCACAGACACATAATTCGGTGAACCTTTTCAGATTGTGACTCAGCTTTGCTAAAGTCCCCAATTAGAGGTGTCCAGGGTTCTTAAGCACACTCTTTTTTTGCTATGGACCTTGAATTTAACCACTCAGTCTCAAGTTTTCACTTGACACCTACACGCCACAAGCACATGGTTAGAGACAGCTTGGTTTAGCCGCTTAGACCAGGATTTTATTCCTTTAGGCCCTCCTATCCACTGATGCTCAAAGCCTTGAGATCCTTTTTATTTGCCCTTGCCTCTTGGTTTTAAGAGCTTTTGGCTTTTTCTGCTTGCTTTTTCTGTCTATTTTTTTTCGCCTATTATTTTTTTTTCTGCAAGCTTTGTTCTTTACTGCTTTTTCTTGCTTCAAGAATCATTTTTATGATTTTTCAGATTATCAAATAACATGTCTCCTTGTCATCATTCTTTCAAGAGCCAACATATTTAACATTCTTAAACAACAACTTCAAAAGACATATGCACTGTTCAAGCATTCATTCAGAAAACAAGAAGCATTGTCACCACATCAATATAATTAAACTAAGTTCAAGGATAAATTCGAAACTCATGTACTTCTTGTTCTTTTGAATTAAAACATTTTTCATTTTAAGAGAGGTGATGGATTCATAGGACATTTATAACTTTAAGACATAGTTACTAACTACTAATGATCATGTAATGAAGACACAAACATAGATAAGCACACAACATAGAAAATGAAAAACAGAAGAAATAAGAACAAGGAATGAATCCACCTTAGTGATGGTGGCATTTCCTTCTTGAGGAACCAATGATGTCCTTGAGCTCTTCTATGTCTCTTCCTTGTCTTTGTTGCTCCTCCCTCATTGCTTTTTGATTTTCTCTTATTTAATGGAGCATGATGGAGTGCTCTTGATGTTCCACCTTTAATTGTCCCATGTTGGAACTTAATTCTTCTAGGGAGGTATTGATTTGCTCCCAATAATTTTGTGGAGGAAAATGCATTTGAGGCATTTCCGGGATCTCATGGTGATGAGCTTCTTGCGCCTCTTGAGCTCCATGAATGGGCTCTCTTGCTTGCTCCATCTTTTTCTTAGTGATGGCCTTCTCTTCCTTAATAGGAATGTCTCCTTCTATGAAAGCTCCAGCTGAGTAACATAGATGGCAAATAAGATGAGGAAAAGCTAGCCTTGCCATGGGGGATGACTTTTCGGCTATTTTGTAGAGTTCATTAGAGATGACTTCATGAACTTCTATTTCCTCTCCAATCATGATGCTATGAATCATGATGGCCCGATCCACTGTAACTTCAGATCGGTTGCTAGTAGGGATGATGGAGCATTGGATGAATTCCAACCATCTTCTAGCCACAGGCTTGAGGTCCAGTCTTCTTAGTTGAACCGGTTTGCCTTTTGAGTCAATTTTCCATTGAGCTCCTTCTACACATATGTCCATAAGGACTTGGTCCAACCTTTGATCAAAGTTGACTCTCCTTGTGTAGGGACGTGCATTCTCTTCCATGTTTGGCAAGTTGAACGCCAACCTCACATTTTCCGGACTAAAATCTATGTATTTCCCCCGAACCATTGTAACATAGTTCTTTGGATCCGGGTTCTTACTTTGATCATGGTTCTTGGTGATCCATGCATTAGCATAGAACTCTTGAACCATTAGGATGCCGACTTGTTGGATGGGATTTGTTAGAACTTCCCAACCTCTTCTTTGAATTTCATGTAGGATCTCCAGATACTCATTTCTTTTGAGTTTGAAAGGGACCTCAGGGATCACCTTCTTCTTGGCGACAACATCATAGAAGTGGTCTTGATGGGCTTTGGAGATGAACCTTTCCATCTCCCATGACTCGGAGGTGGAAGCTTTTGTCTTCCCTTTTCCTTTTCTAGAGGATTCTCCGGTCTTAGGTGCCATCAATGGTAATGGAAAAATAAAAAGCTTATGCTTTTACCACACCAGACTTAGAATATTGTTCACCCTCGAGCAATAAAAGAGAGAATAGATGAAGAAGAAGAAGAAATGGAGGAGAGGGAGAAGGGGTTGTGTTTCGGCCAAGAAGAGAAGAGAGGGTTGTGTTGTGTGAATTTGAAGAAGAATGGAGGGCTTTATATAAGGAAGAGAGGGGGGGAAGGTTTCGGCCATATGGGTGGGTTTGGGTGGGAAATTGGTTTTGAATTTTGAAGGTAGGTGGAGTTTATGAGGTAGGTTTATGGGGAAGAGTGGGTGGATGTGAGTGGTGAAGGGTTAATAGGGAAGAGGGATGGAGGTGATAGGTGAAGGGTTTTGGGGAAGAGTATTTATTAGGAATAGAGGATGATTGAGAAGAGAAAAGAGAGTGAGTGGAGGTAGGTGGGGATCCTGTGGGGTCCATAGATCCTGAGGTGATCCTGTGGGGTCCACAGATCCTGAGATGATCCTGTGGGGTCCACAGATCCTGAGGTGTTCAAGGATTTACAACCTTGCACCAAATTAGGCATGTAAAATGTCCTTGCACACAACTCTGGGGGTTCAGCGCCAGGTTGGTGCCCATTTTGGGCGTTCAACGCCCATTTGTTACCCATTTCTGGCGTTGAACGCCAGAACCATGCTTGTTCTGGGCGTTCAGCGCCAGCTCCTCTCCAGGGTGCAATTCTGGCGTTCAGTGCCCAGATGATGCCCATTTTGGGCGTTCAACGCCCAGACACTGCCCATTTTTGGCGTTCAGCGCCAGAACCATGCTCTTTTCTGGCGTTGAACGCCAGGCAGGTGCTTCCTCCAGGGTGTGATTTTTCTTCTGCTGTTTTTGTTTCCGTTTTCAATTTTTATATTTATTTTGTGACTCCACATGATCATAAACCTACAAAGACATATAACTAAGAAAAATATAGTTAGATAAATAAAAATTGGGTTGCCTCCCAACAAGCGCTTCTTTAATGTCAATAGCTTGACAGTGGGCCCTCATGGAGCCTCACAGATGTTTAGAGCATTGTTGAGACTCTCCAACACCAAACTTAGAGTTTGGATATGGGAGTTCAACACCAAACTTAGAGTTTGATTGTGGCCTCCCAACACCAAACTTAGAGTTTGACTGTGGGGCTCTGGTTGACTCTGTTTTGAGAGAAGCTTTTTATGCTTCCTCTCCATGGATGCAGAGAGAGATCCTTGAGTTGTAAACCCAAGGTTGTCCTCATTTAATTGAAGGATCAAATCTCCTCTGTCCACATCAATCACAGCTCTTGCTGTGGCTAGGAAAGGTCTTCCTAGGATGATGGATTCATCCTCTTCCTTTCCAGTATCCAGGACTATGAAATCAATAGGGATGTAAATGCCTTCAACCTTTACTAACACATCCTCTACTTGTCCATAAGCCTGTTTTCTTGAATTGTCTGCCATCTCTAGTGAGATTTTAGCAGCTTGCACCCCATAGATTCTCAGTTTCTCTATTACAGAGAGGGGCATGAGGTTTATTCCTGAACCAAGATCACACAGAGCCTTAAAGATCATGGTGCCTATGGTACAAGGTATTATGAACTTTCCAGGATCCTATCTCTTCTGAGGCAATGTCAGTTGATCCAGATCACTTAGTTCATTGATGAACAAGGGAGGTTCATCTTCCCAAGTATCAATGCCAAATAATTTGGCATTTAGCTTCATGATTGCACCAAGGAACTTGGCAGCTTGCTCTTCAGTAACATCCTCATTCTCTTCAGAAGAGGAATATTCATCAGAGCTCATGAATGGCATAAGGAGGTTCAATGGAATCTCTATGGTCTCTAGATGAGCCTCAGAGTCCTTTGGTTCCTCAGAGGGAAGCTCCTTATTGATCACTGGATGTCCCAGGAGGTCTTCCTCCTTGGGGTTCACGTCCTCCTCTCCCTCATTGGGTTCGGCCATTTTGGTTATGTCAATGGCCTTGCACTCTCCTTTTGGATTCTCTTCTGTATTGCTTGGGAGAGTACTAGGAGGGATTTCAGTGATCCTTTTACTCAGCTGGCCTACTTGTGCTTCCAAATTTCTAATGGAAGACCTTGTTTCATTCATGAAACTCACAGTGGCCTTAGATAGATCAGAGACTAAATTTGCTAAGTTAGATGGATTCTGCTCAGAATTCTCTGTCTGTTGCTGAGTGGATGATGGAAAAGGCTTGCTATTGCTAAACCTGTTTCTTCCACCATTATTAAAGCCTTGTTGAGGCCTTTGATCCTTCCATGAGAGATTTGGATGATTTTTCCATGATGGATTATAGGTGTTTCCATAAGGTTCACCTACGTAATTTACCTCTACTATTGCAGGGTTCTCAGGATCATAAGCTTCTTCTTCAGAAGATGCCTCTTGAGTACTGTTGGATGCAGTTTGCATTCCATTCAGACTCTGAGAAATTATATTGACTTGCTGAGTCAATATTTTGTTCTGAGCCAATATGGCACTCAAAGTATCAACCTCAAGAACTCCCTTCTTCATAGGCGTCCCATTATTCACAGGATTCCTTTCAGAAGTGTACATGAACTGGTTATTTGCAACCATGTCAATGAGTTCTTGAGCTTCTGCAGGCATTTTCTTTAGGTGAATGGATCCACCTGCAGAGGTATCCAATGACATCTTAGATAACTCAGACAGACCATCATAGAATATATCCAGGATAGTCCATTCTGAAAGCATGTCAGAAGGACACTTTTTGGTCAACTGTTTGTATCTTTCCCAAGCTTCATAGAGGGATTCACCTTCTTTCTGTCTGAAGGTTTGAACATCCACTCTAAGCTTGCTCAGCTTTTGAGGAGGAAAGAACTTGGCTAAGAAAGTCGTGACCAGCTTATCCCAAGAGTTCAGACTGTCTTTGGGTTGAGAGTCCAACCACACTCTAGCTCTGTCTCTTACAGCAAAAGGGAAAAGCGTGAGCCTGTAGACTTCAGGATCTACTCCATTAGTCTTAACAGTATCACATATCTGCAAGAATTCAGTTAAGAACTGAAAAGGATCTTCAGATGGAAGTCCATGAAACTTGCAGTTCTGCTGCATCAGAGAAACTAATTGAGGTTTCAGCTCAAAGTTGTTTGCTCCAATGGCAGGAATGGAGATGCTTCTTCCATGTAAATTGGAATTAGGTGCAGTAAAGTCACCAAGCATTCTCCTTGCATTATTGTTGTTGGGTTCGGCTGCCATCTCCTTTACTTGTTCGAAATTTTCAATAAGGTTTTCTCTGGATTGTTGTAATTTAGCTTCTCTTAGTTTCCTCTTCAGAGTCCTTTCAGGTTCTGGATCAGCTTCAACAAGAATGCCTTTTTCTTTGTCCCTGCTCATAAGAAAGAGAAGAGAAAAAGAAAAGAAGAGGAATCCTCTATGTCACAGTAAAGAGGTTCCTTATTGTTAGTAGAAGAAGAGAAGAAGAAGAAAAAATTCGAACACAGATAGAAGAGGGGGGTTCGAATTTAGTGAGTGATGTGAGGAAGAGATGTTAGTAGATGAATAAATAAATAGAATAAGATGAGAGAGGGAGAGGATTTTTGAAAATAATTTTTGAAAAAGAGATAGCAATTTTCGAAAATAGTTTTTGAAAAATGTTAGTAATTTTCAAAAATTAAGATTTTAAAAATTGAAATAATTAGTTAATTAAAAAGAAATTTTGAAAAAGAGGGAAGATATTTTCGAAAATTAGAGAGAGAGAGTTAGTTAGGTGGTTTTGAAAAAGATAAGAAACAAACAAAAAGTTAGTTAGTTAGTTGAAACAAATTTTGAAAAGATAAGAAGTTAGGAAGTTAGAAAAGATATTTTGAAATCAAATTTTTGAAAAAGATAAGATGAGAAGATATTTTTGAAAAGATATGATAAAAGTTAGTTTTTTTGAAAAAAAAGATTTGATTTTTAAAATCACAATTAATGACTTGATTCACAAGAAATCACAAGATATGATTCTAGAACTTAAAGTTTGAAACTTTCTTAATAAGTAAGTAACAAACTTGAAATTTTTGAATCAAAATATTAATTGTTATTGTTATTTTCGAAAATTTGATATAAAAATAAGAAAAAGATTTTTGAAAAATATTTTTATAATTTTCGAAAATAACTAAGAAAAATGAAAAAGATTTGATTTTTGAAAAAGATTTTGAAAAAGATAAGATTTTTAAATTGAAAATTTGATTTGACTCATAAAAACAACTAGATTTTAAAAATTTTTGAAAAAGTCAAATCTAATTTTCGAAATTTTGAGAGAGAAAAAGGGAAAGATATTTTTTTGATTTTTGAATTTTTAATGAAGAATGAGAAAAACAAGAAAAATGATGCAATGCATGAAAGTTATGGATCAAAACAATGAATGCATGCAAGAATGCTATGAATGTCAAGATGAACACCAAGAACACTATGAAGATCATGATGAACATCAAGAACACATTTTTGAAAAATTTTTAATGCAAAGAAAACATGCAAGACACCAAACTTAGAATTCTTTAATGCTTAGACACTAAGAATCCAAGAATGCATATGAAAAACAAGAAAAGACACAAAACATGCAAATGCAAAGATCAAACAAGAAGACTTACCAAGAACAACTTGAAGATCATGAAGAACACTATGAATGCATGATTTTTTCGAAAAATGCAAGATGCACATGCAATTGACACCAAACTTATAACATGACTCAAGACTCAAACAAGAAACACAAAAATATTTTTGATTTTTTTATGATTTTATGATTTTTTTTGTATTTTCTTTTAATTTTTTCGAAAATCATTTTGAAAAAGAAAAATAAGGATTCCAAAATTTTTAATATGAATTCCAGGAATCTTATGCTCTTTAGTCTAAAGCTCCAATCAAAGGGTCAAGCATGGCTTAATAGCCAGCCAAGCTTTAGTATGTACTCAGACATGACGCGTCTAACATGCCCTACAGTCGTGGCTTTACAGCCAACCAGGCTTCAACATGCTTTATGAAACACAAGAATTCATTCTTAAAAATTCTGAAGAAAAATATATTTTTGAAAATATTTTTATTTTAAAATTTTTTTTTTTCGAAAACAAAGGAGAAATTTTTTTGAAAGATTTTTTTTTGAAGAATTTTTGAAGATAAAACAAAAAGAAAATTACCTAATCTGAGCAACAAGATGAACTGTCAGTTGTCCAAACTCGAACAATCCCCGACAACGGCGCCAAAAACTTGGTGCGCAGAAATTGTGATTACACTTTGATTATGTAAAATTCATTGCTCTTTCTTTCCCTGGCAATGGCACCAAAAACACGATGCCAATACGATGGTTCACAACTTCGCACAACTAACCAGCAAGTGCACTGGGTCGTCCAAGTAATACCTTACGTGAGTAAGGGTCGAATCCCACGGAGATTGTTGGTATGAAGCAATCTATGGTCACCTTGTAAATCTCAGTCAGGCGGATATAAAATAGTAATGGGGTTTTCGAAAATAATTAATAAAATAGGGATAGAAATACTTATGTAAATCATTGATGAGAATTTCAGATAAGCGAATAGAGATGCTTTCGTTCCTCTAAACCTCTGCTTTCCTGCTATCTTCATCCAATCAGTCTTACTCCTTTCCATGGCTGGCTTTATGTAATGCATCACCATTGTCAATGGCTACTTTCGGTCTTCTCTCGGGAAAATGATCCAAATGCCCTGTCACGGTACGGCTAATCGTCTGGAGGCATCACCCTTGTCAATGGTTACATCCTATCCTCTCAGTGAAAATGGTCAACGCACCTTGTCACGGCACGGCTATTCATCTGTCGGTTCTCGATCATGCTGGAATAGGATTTACTATCCTTTTGCGTCTGTCACTACGCCCAGCAATCGCGAGTTTGAAGCTCGTCACAGTCATTCAATCATTGAATCCTACTCGGAATACCACAGACAAGGTTTAGACTTTCCGGATTCTCTTGAATGCCGCCATCATTCTAGCTTACACCACGAAAACCCCAATATCTCGGACTCGGTCCCCTGTATTAGTAATCTAAGAGATACTCGTTCAATCGAATATAGAACGGGAGTGGTTGTCAGGCACACGTTCATAGGGAATGATGATGATTGTCACGTTCATCACATTCAGGTTGAAGTGCGAATAAATTTCTTAGAAGTGGAATAAGTTGAATTGAATAGAAAACAGTAGTACTTTGCATTAATCTTTGAGGAACAGCAGAGCTCCACACCTTAATCTATGGAGTGTAGAAACTCTACCGTTGAAAATACATAAGTGAAAGGTCCAGGTATGGCTGAGAGGCCAGCCCCCAAAACGTGATCACAGGATCAAAATACAATCCAGGATGTCTAATACAATAGTGAAAGGTCCTATTTATAATAAACTAGCTACTAGGGTTTATAGAAGTAAGTAATTGATGCATAAATCTACTTCTGGGGCCCACTTGGTGTGTGCTTGGGCTGAGCTTGAATGTTGAAGGTGTAGAGGTCCTTCTTGAAGTTGAACGCCAGCTTTTGTGCCAGTTTGGGCGTTGAACTCCACTTTGCAGCTTGTTTCTGGCACTGGACGCCAGAATTGGGCAGAGAGCTGGCGTTGAACGCCAGTTTGCATCATTTAAACTTGGGCAAAGTATGGACTATTATATATTTCTGGAAAGCCCTGGATGTCTACTTTCCAATGCAATTGGAAGCACGCCATTTCGAGTTTTGTAGCTCCAGAAAATCCACTTTTAGTGCAGGGAGGTCAGAATCCAACAACATCAGTAGTCCTTCTTTAACCTCTGAATCTGATTTTTGCTCAAGTCCCTCAATTTCAGCCAGAAAATACCTGAAATCACAGAAAAATACACAAACTCATAGTAAAGTCCAGAAATGTGAATTTAACATAAAAACTAATGAAAACATCCCTAAAAGTAACTAGATTCTACTAAAAACATACTAAAAATAATGCCAAAAAGCGTATAAATTATCCGCTCATCACGTACGCGTCAGCTATGCGTACACGTGGGGTAGGTTGTGCACTTTGCACCCCACCCACATGGTTCCAGCACAAGTCTCTGTTTGGAACCAGGCGGCAGCACCCTCCCCGCACTATTCTGGCATGGTGAATTTTTCGGGGGGTCATGCGTACGTGTCAAGCACGCGCACGCGTGGTGTGCCTTTTTTTTTTTATAAAACAGGGGAAGAGTAATTAAGCACACTTTAGGCACCTAGATAAGCAAAATACTCCAAAAACACTTAAAATTCAAGGCAACCACAAGATTACCAACATATCTAATCAAATTCAAGAAACTCCTACTATATCTAATCAAACATTTCTACTCAAAAAGATGAAAATAAAGTGAAAGAAGATGAAAACTAGGAAGATCATACCATGGTGGGGTGTCTCCCACCTAGAACTTTTATTTATTGTCCTTAAGTTGGACAATTGTGAGGCTCCTTGTCAAGGTGGTTTATGCTTGTACTCATCCTTGAACTTCCAAGGATGCTTGCTCCTCAAACGGTTGTCAGAATTTCCAACCGACTTCACCAAGCTTTAGTGAAGTTCTTCGCAAGATATGAGCTCCCAAAATTGGCATTCATGTTGTGATTTGGGATCCCATATCTTATTTTCACACCCGTTTTCAAATTGATCCTTGTAATTCCACTCGGGTGGTAAGCAAGATGAACTCTCAATGAGGTACCAAACTCTTCTTTTAGACCTATTCAAATAAGCACTAAATCTTGATGAGTCTTGATTTGCAACGCCAACCACTAAACATCCTTCTCTTACCCTTCATTCCATAAAGCTTCCTAAGTTGACCATCCGTTTCAAGTACACCATACTCAAGTGGGACAATAAAGCTAAGAGAAACAAGTTTTACCCACTCACATGAAGGATTAGATGGCAACCTAGGTAGAGAGGTCTTTAATGATCTTGACAAAGCATATTCAACTTTCTGAAGGACTTCCACCTTTTGAAAAGATTCTTCACCTTCAAGCTTTTCCTCACCAATATCATCCAACTCTTTCCCGTCACTCAAATCATAAATAGAAAGTTTAGAGAAGTCTACCTCCATACCACTTTCAAATTCATCCGAAGAAGGTTCTTCAAATTTAAAGGATTCATTCGCTAAAAAGCGAATTCTTCACTAATAGGGCTTGATGCATGATTTCCATCACCAAGGGAATTCAGTTCTTGCTCCATTCCTTCCAATTTTTCATTCATAACTTGTCTTTCTCTACTTGCTCTAGTACAAAATCCCACTCCTTGTTTTCTACTGGAGTTTCTAATCTCTCTCTCATGCTCCGTTCTTTATTAGATTCTCTACATGTGGCCATGAGAGTGCCTTGAGTGTCCAAACATTGGGAAGCTAATTGACTTACTACCTCGGTCAAGGTAGCCATGAACTCTAGTTGCCTCCTTGAGCTTCACGTCGCTCTTGAAGCATGGTTTGTAGCTCCCTTTGCTCTTGGAGACATGAAATGAGAATGTTGTTCAATGAGGATTGGGGTGGATAGAGGGCTCATCATATGGAGAAAAGGTTCACTATAGGAAGATGGTTCATTTTGGTGGTGGTATTGAGGTGGTATATGTGAGAATGGTGATTCTTGGGAGTAATTGTGTTGGAATTATGGTGGTTCTAAGGGTTTTCTTTCATAATAGTCACAAGGATGAGGTAAAGAAGGTTGGTTGTATGATGGATATGGGTTATAAGATGGTGTTTGATAAAATGGGGCTTGTGAGTATGGTGGTTGAGGGCTATGTTGAAGATAGGGCTCATAGGCATATGGTGGTTGTGGTTGATAATCACAAGGAGATCCACCATAGCCATTAGATGGGTATGCATCAAGGTATGGTTTTTGGTCATAGTATGTTGGAGGAGGTTGTTGCCAAGATGGTTGATCATGAGTATATGGCTCCTCTCACTTTTGATTGTCCCAACCTTGTTGCAATCTTTCATTGTAGTTCTCATTTCCCACAACATAGTTGTAACCACACTCATAGCCAAACTGATGAGAATTCGTAGTAGGAATAGAAAATAAACACAAACATTAATAAGAACTAATGAAAATAAACTCCTAAAACTAGCAAAAACCAACAAAGAAGCAAAAGCAACTATTCACAATATTAACATATATACAATAACCAACAATAAGCACACATTGAAATTCTCCGACAACGGCGCCAAAAACTTGATGGGGGATAAATGTCGGTTTAGAATTTCTCAAAGGAATTTCGTTGTAAGCATAGTTCCAAACCAACAGTTCATCCTCCATCAAAGTTTAGAAGGTTTGTCACAATATAAATCAAAATAACTGGCAGTATTAATCATGGGTCATTCTCCCTACTTATTGTAATGAAGTGCTCAATTATTGGCTATGAAGGGATATTTGGGGTTGAGGTGGTGATTGACAAGAAATGTAAATGACAAGAAGGTAAATAGAAATTAACTAATAAAGGAAAGGAAATCAAATGGTAAAAAGGTCTTGGCAAGGGTTGATGGTTAAGGATCACTATCCTTGTTACTAACCACAACATAATAATTGCAAGGATCAATCCTATTTAGTCATCCTCTAACAAATAAAGGAAAGTCAAATGAGCTACATCAATCCTAATCCATAAGTCCTAGCCACTCACTAATTGAATTAGTGAAGACTGGTGTCAATGGACACCAATTATCAATCACTTGGACATTAGCAACTCAAGAATTGATAAAAGTAAACATTTCATCAACACACTTAGAGTGTAATAAAAGTAAACATCATAAATTGCAAGAATTAATGAAAACTATAACTAACATAAACAAGAAATTAACAACAGCAACTAAGGCAAACATAAAAAGACATGGAAACACAAAATTGCATTAAAAGAGAAATGAAAATAATAAAAGAGTTCATGAGCTAAAGTTGGCAAAATAGAGGAATTAACAAGAGAAGTAAATGAACTAAAGTACTAGAACAAATAAAAGTAAAGAAAAACTAAATTTAAGCAAGATTGAAATCTAAATCTAAAAAGAAATAAAACTAAGAACCCTAAAACCTAGAGAGAGGAGAGAGCCTTTCTCTCTAGAATTCTACATCTATCTAAAACTAATGTATGTATGAATGAAATTGTCTCCCCCATCCTCCTTCACTCCTAGCCTCTAATCTGCAGAATGGACTTGAAAATGGGCCAAAACCAGCTCAGAAATCACCCCCAACATTTTTACTTTAGTGAGTCACGTGTCGCTTATCACGCGTAGGCATCAGCCATACGTACGCGTCACTGGATAATGCACTGGCCACGCGTACGCGTCATGCTGATGCTCTACTTGATCACGCGCACGCGTAAGTTTCATATATGTGTCGAGGCTAGCTTCTCAAATCCCTAATTTCTTGTGTTCCTTCCACTTTTGCATGCTCCTTTTCCATCCTCTATGTCATTCATGCTCTATAAACTCTGAAATCACTTAACAAGCACATCACGGCATCGAATAGTAATAAAAGATGATTAAAAATGAGCAATTTTAAGGCCTAAGAAGCATGTTTTCACTCTTAAGCACAAATTAGGAAGGATTTACAAAATCATGAAATTTATATGGATAAGTGTGAGAATAGATGACAAAATCTACTCAATTCGATACAAAATAAACCATAAAATTGTGGTTTGTCAGCAACCTTACTACCTCCTTAATATATAACCTCGCCAACTCCTCCAATGAGTAGTTCATCTGTATCAGTAGAAAGTGAGCAAACTTGGTCAATCGATCTACGGTCACCCAAACTGCATCAAAAACTCCTCTGATCCTTGGTAATCCCGACACGAAGTCCATCGCAATTCCTTCCCACTTTCGCTGAGGAATCTCAATTGGCTGTAGCATTTTCAACGGTCTCTGGTGTTTTATCTTCACCTTCTGACACGTCAGACACTTGGACACAAATGTAGCTACATCACCCTTCATCCTAGGCCACCAAAACATCTTCTTCAAATTGTAATACATCTTCGTACTTCCTGGATGAATAGAGAATCCACTGTTATGTGCCTGTTTCAAGATATCTTGTCGCAAGTTACCAACAACCGATACGCAAATCCTACCCTTGTACCTCCATATTCCATCTCCGTCCCACGAAAGTCCCCATTGTTTTCCTTTCTCAATTGTCGTCAACACTTTCTGCAACTCTTGATCCTCTTGTTGAGCTTTTGAAATTTTGGTTTTGAAGTTACTAGAGATCTGCAGTTGGTTCAGGCATACACTCCCATCAAATTCTCCAACACTCAATCTTAAATCCTCAAACTTGCTCACTAACTCCTCTTCCTTAATCATCATCCAAGCGACCGTCAATAAATTCCTACTCAATGCATCCGTTACAACGTTCACCTTCCCAAGGTGATAACTCAGTTCAAAATCATAATCTTTTAATAGCTCCATCCATCTCTTTTGACGCATATTGAGCTCTTTTTGATCAAAGATTTACTTGAGACTCTTGTGATAAGTGAAAACTCTAAACCTTACACCATACAAGTAGTGCCTCCAAATCTTCAATGCAAACACAATCACCGCTAATTCCAAATCATGAGTCAGGTAATTCATCTCATGAGGTCTCAGCTAATGCGATGCGTAAGCTACTATGCTCCGGTGTTGCATCAACACGCAACCTAAACCCTTCAACAAAGCATCATAGTACACTTCAAACGGCTCGTGCGGTTCTAACAAAACCAAAATAGGCACTAAAGTTAATTTCTCCTTCAAAGTTTGAAAGCTCTTTTCACATTCTGACATCCACACAGATGGCACCTCCTTCCAAGTTAACTTAGTCATCTAATGCAATTTGAGAAAATTCGTGAATAAACCTCCTATAGTAACCCGGCTAATCCCAAGAAACTTCTAACCTCTATTACCGTCGTTGGCCTCTCCCATTCCATCACCTCCTCCACTTTCGAAGGATCCACCGCTATTCCACTTTTACTCACTATGTGGCCTAAGAACTTCACCCCTTCCTTCCAGAATTCATACTTAGATAATTTCGCATACAATTTACGCTCTTTTAGGATTTACAACACAATTATCAGGTGCTCTTCATGTTCTTCTACTGTCTTCGAGTAAACTAAAATGTCGTCTATGAGTACCACCATGAATTTATCCAAAAGGTGACGAAATACTCTGTTCATGTAATCTATGAACATAGCGGGTGCATTCGTCAACCCAAAGGACATCACGGCAAACTCGTAGTGTCCATATCACATCCTAAACGCCGTTTTCGGGATATCATCCTCCTTCACTCTAGTCTGATGGTAACCAGATCTTAAATTAATCTTCGAAAACACCCCAACTCCTTACAACTAATCCATTAGGCAACGAATACTTGTTCTTCACAATCACTTTATTTAACTATCGGTAATCCACACAAAGTCGCATTCCTCCATCTTTCTTTTTCACCAATAAAACTGGCACTCCCAATAGAGATACACTCAGTCGAATGAACCTCTTATTCAGAAGCTCTTCCAACTGAGTCTTAAGTTCTGCCAGCTTTATCAGAACCATTCTGTATGGCGCAATTGACATTGATCTGAGTCCCGACATCAATTCAATCGCAAATTCAATTTTTCTTTTAGGTGGGAATTCGGGAATATTTTCAAGAAATACTTTTGGGAACTCCCTAAGTACCAAAATTTGATCTAACGTCTGTTCATCACCTAACGCATTCGCAACCAAAAATATATAACCCTGATACTTGATGTGTGAGAATCTTATACACATTTTCAGCTTATTTTCAAGTTAAATTTAGTTAGAATTTAGTAAATTTAATTATATTTTAGTGTTAAAATCCTCTTTGGATGCTACTTTGAGTTTTTCTGGTATTTTTATTTTTTCAGGTGAAATTCGGATCAATTTGGCAAAATTTTGAGCAAAAAAGAGTTTTGAAGTTGTGCCCTTGGGCGCTAAATGCCTAGCTAGTGTTTAGCGCCAGCAACCAGCAAACTAAGGGGAGTTCTCTGCCTATGGGGGCGCTAAATGCCACACCTGGCGTTTAGCGCCAGGCAATCTAAACTAAACCTCATCAAAGGAGCATCTTTTATGGGATTTAGCTTTTAGTTATTCTCTTATCTTTTTATTTTTGTAATTTTTATTTACAAACAAAATCTTTTAGATTTAGACTTTATTATTTTATTTTAGTTTCAAATCAAATTAGGTTAGATATAAAAGGGAAAAGATTCACCATTTAGGAGAATTTTTTGACTTCCGCACATTTCACTTTTCAGAACCCTTGTTTTCTTTGTAAGTCATGAGCCACTAAACCTCCTTGGTTAAGGTTAGGAGCTCTGTTTATTTTTATGGATTAAGACTATTGCTTTTCTATTTTAATTAATGTATTGATTCAGTTTCAAGGATTGCTTTCGTTCTTCATCTTATGAATCTGGGTAGAACGACAATATTACCCTTATTCTACATGTGTTCTTGTGATTCTCGACAGAGTTATCTCACTTGAACAACAACTTTTGAAAGCAAATTCCTCTTAAATTGCTAATTACTTGAACTAATCAGGATACGTGACATATAATCCTCTTAGTTTTGGGTAATTAGGGTTTTTGTGGCCATAAACTAGAATTTCTCTTAACCCTTTAATCTAGATTAAGTGACCAAGACATTGGCGGTTGATTTGGGTTAGAGGAAACTAAATCACTTAGACATTAGGGTTTAGTCAATTACAGTTTGTTATGAAACGAATCTTGCATGATTAAAATAGTTGCTAAGAAAACTTAATCCGGATGAATAAACAACAGTGAAACTTTAACTATTTTCTCCTATAGATTTTACCTCACTTTTATTATTTTCTTTCTTAACAAATGTTATTATAAAAAAAATATTATATAATATAAAAAATATAAATTGAAGTAAAAAAATATAATATGACATTACTAATTTCACTCTAACATATAAATTGTTATTATAAAAAAATGACTTTGGACTGGGCCGGGTGGCCGAAAGCATAACTCAAACCCAACCCAAAAATAATACCGGACAAAATGTCAAACTTGAACCTGACAAAATATGTCTTTGGTCCAATCCAAGTTTTGAACTGGACTAAGGCTTAAACACCCTTATTGAAAAATTATGACTAAACTAGTATTAAATTTTAACACATAAATTTAAGGTTTTTAAAAAAAATTATAACTAAAAAGTATTTAAAAAATATGATTTTAAAATTCATGTCTTTTATAGTAATTTTCATCTTAAATGTAATTTTAAATAATATAATCTAAATAATATTCATCTTATTATAATCTATTTTTATATAAAAAAGACCTAATATAAATCACATTAATACTAACTTATTTCTTTATCAAAATCAAATTTAAAATATTAATTTCATACAAACTCTCTTTTATAATCTTTAATTCAAGCACAAAAGTAAAAGTAGAATATACAAAATTTATTTTTCATATGAAAAAAATTGATATATTTACCCGATATTGACAATTGGGGTATTTTACTTATTTGTGGTTCCAGCTTAACACCGGAAGAGGGTGTATTAGAACAGCATCATCAGTATCCTTATTAGAGAAATACATGAGGACGTGTTTGCCTAGAGATTCGTCGCAGATGTAAAAGCACCCAGGCAACATGCAGGGGCGTGCTACTTCAGAGATTCCAACTAACTTTTGCGGAGATTCACTGCATATTTTCAAGGAGGTGCAGAACCTTTTCCAACACAGAGAGGATGTGTTGGAGTTGTGTCTACATGCAGGAGACAACTCCTTTCTTCGAGAACAAGCAATGCAGGGCTAAAGCTCTTTAAATTGAGCTGATCAACCCTTCCCTTTTATTGCATCTGAGTGAAGAATTGAAGATAGAATAGAGAAATTTTGAGAGAGAAGAGTTTCACAGTAAAAAAGAAGAAGAGAGTTAGTAGTTTGTTAAAACAAAAAAAGAGTGATTATAATAAAAAAATAATTTTATATTAATAAAAAATAGTATGTAATTATACGATACCCGAAGAACATATTATTAATTATTTGGATCATCTGATTTATACAAGTTGATAAATTTTACTTTTTTATATTTAATTTTTTTTAATTTTAATTAATATTATATTTTTAGTATTCGATATGATGATATAGTATTATTATTTTAGTATTATTATTTTTACTTGTATTTAGTATTATTATGTTATTTAAATTTATAATTATTAAATTTAATAAATAATATAAATATTAAACTATTTTTGGATAATATTTTTATTTTTTCAGTATATATTATTTTATTTTATATTTATAATTAATAAACAAAGAAATAATATAGATATGAATATATAATTTTTTTGAACTTTTTGTTATAATGTAATTATTTTTCTATAGATTTAATATTATTATTATTATTCTTCAAATTTCTGTTCTTGCATTTTAGTTTTCTGTTGTTATAATATGTTTTTATTTTAATTTGTATTTAGTTAACTTGATGATTAATAAAAGTATTAATAAAATTTTTTTATTTATGAAAATAAATAAATAATATAAATATCAAAAAATAAAATTTTTCGGTTATTTGTTGTAATAATTACTTGAGGATAATAATATTATTATATTTTATTTTATGTTTATTAAAAGTAATAAATAATATAATTATTAATAAATAATATTTTTACTTAGAAATTTAAACTAGTAAATAAATAGTACAATATAATATTTTTTATTTTATCTTATGTAAAGTACTATAATAAATAATTATTTGATATAATCTTCATTCATTTAAACTAATAACTATATTTAACGAAGAAATAAATTTTTATTGTACGAGTGACGATTGGATTTCTGCCGGTAAAGAATTTTATAAGAATAATCGCGTTGTAAGTATAGTTCTAAACCAACAGAGAATCTTTTCGTATAAAAATTTGGTTTTCACAAGTAACAAAACCCAATAAAATTTATAACCGAAGTATTTAAACCTCGGGTCGTCTTCTCAAGGAATTGCAGGGAAGTATGGTTTATTATTGGTTATGGAAAAAGTAGAATTTTGGGTTTTTAAAATAAAGAACAAGTAATTTAAATGACAAAAAAAATAAATTAATAATTAGAAAATCTCTTGGCAAGATATGAGAACTGGAAATCCTATCCTAGTTATCCTTATCAGGTGTGATGAGAATTGGATTTTGCTCCCACTTAGTTAACCCTTACTAAATAAAGGAAAGTCAAGTGGACTAATTAACTTGATTCCTCAAGTCCTAGTCAACTCCTATGGAAAGACTAGCTTTAGAGAGATCCAAATCAATCACCAATCCCAATTTCCAATCAACTGCTGAGTTTGATAACTCAAGTGTCACCAATTACTCAACCAAAGCCAAAAGAGAAGAAAATCTACTCGAATGAAAATAATTTGGATTAATTAGAAGCATCAATAACATAAATTAAAGAAAACAATCATAAATCTGAAATACCTCAATATGTATTAATTAAGAAAATCAATCCTAACATGGAGTTCATAAACCAAATTGAAAAGATAAATAACAATTAAAGTAATAGAATAAATAAAAATAGAAAATAAATTAAAGGAACATTGAACCTGTGATTGAAGAGAAGTAGTCTAATCATAATAGAAATCCTAAATCCTAATCCTAATCCTAAATCCTAAGAGAGAGGAGAGAGCATCTCTCTCTAAAAGCTACATCTAAACCTAAAATTGTGAATTATGAATGTTGTATCTATTGTTTTTAATGAATGGATTGATTTCCCCACTTTATAGCCTCTAATCTGTGCTTTTTTAGCTAAAAACTGGGTCAAAAACAGCCCAGAAATCACCCCCAGTGATTTCTGGTATGTACAGGTCGTTGCAAAGTCACGCGGAAGTGTCGTCCACGCGTTAGCGTGGATTGGGTTTTTGTCAGGTCACGTGTCCATGTGATCCACGTGTTTTCATTGTCTGGCTTCGGGAAAGCTATGGCAAATTATATATCGTTGCGAAGCCCCAGATGTTAGCTTTCCAACGCAACTTGAACCGCATCATTTGGACCTCTGTAGCTCATGTTATGGTCAATTTAGTACCAAGAGGTCAGGCTGGACAGCTTTAGCAGTTCCTTCAGTTTTTTGTATTCCTTCCACTTTTGCATGCTTCCTTTCCATCCTCTAAGCCATTCCTGTCCTATAATCTCTGAAAATACTTAACACACATATCACGGCATCGAATGGTAATAAGAGGGATTAAAATTAGCTAAATTAAGACCAAAGAAACATGTTTTCAATCATAGCACAAAATCAGGAAGGAAATTGTAAAACCATACATTTTGTATGAATAAGTGTATGAAAGATTGATAAAATCCACTCAATTAAGTACAAGATAAACCATAAAATAGTAGTTTATCAACCAGCCTAACAAAAATCTTATGGTCCACAAACTTGATTCATTAGAGACTGAAATTCGATGGTAGAAGACGCCTTACAAGCATCAGAATTCTACTACGTGTCGAGAATTGGAGTGATAAGAGGATATTATCTCTTACTATCTGCTCTCGTAGAAAGTGAATGCCGGAGACTCACACCTTTATATTATCGGTGGATGAGGTTACCGTTACATTGGAAGACATAGCTCATATATTTGGCCTATCGATTGATGGAGAGGTTGTAAACGGCTAGATATATAGCAGTCATGACTTCTTGCAGAGGCAGAGCATCGCGTTTTTGGCAACGAACCCATTGTGAGTAGTTTCTCCAAATCTTATATAAAGTTGGCATTGGTTTGCCGTATCAGAGATGCGGAACCATTGGACACTTTGAACTCTATTCAGAGATACGTCAAATGCCAAATTTTCTATTTGCTGGGTTCGACTGTATTCGCGGATAAGTCAACGGCTTATACCCATGCGAAGTATCTACCACTACTCCGTGATTTTCAGTGGATCCACACTTATAGTTGGGAGCAGCATGTCTCGAGCATCTTTACAGGCATTGTGTCGTGCAACACAGTACAATTGCAAGAAGATAGATGGCTCTCTTAATATTTTGTTTGGACATGGGAGCGAATCCTGTGTATGGCGTCCATTCCGAGACAGTATCTTCCAGCAGTTAACGTACTAGTTGTTCATAGGTAACAATTTTTATTTTAGTTGTATATTTTATTGACGACGTATATTTAATTTGTAACACCCCAAATTTTTAAAAATTAAATAATTAGTTATTTATGAGTTATTATATTTGTTGAAATTTTATTTTTAAAAAAATTATTTTTAACAAAAATAATTAAATAAAATTTTACGATTATTAAAGTTTAATTTAATTATAACTTATTCTATTAGTTTGAATTAATTATTAAAAACTATTTTGATAAATAATCATTATTTTATATATATATATATATATTATTTACATATAATAGAAAGATTATCAAAAAAGCTATCAAGGGAATAAAAGACAAGAAATGAAAACTTGGCTTATATATATATATATGACCGTGGATCACTTTTTTGTTATGACATTAATCATAATCATTCATAACTACATATATGAGTCATTAGGAAAGGAAAAAAAGAAGAAGTGAGAAACGTGGCCCGAAGACATATGTACATATGAGTATATATATAATTAACCATGATATCTAATGTTTTCTTATCACGTTAATCATCATCATCTAGCTTTTTTTGGTTTCATTTTCTTGCATGGTGAGAAGATAGTGACCGAGAGTGAGAGAGAAAACCATCGAACCTTTAAACCTTTCGACTTCAATTTCTTTAAATCCACAACTCCAATAAAAAATCTAATTTGATAAAAGTATTTGTATCTTCCTCCTCTACACGATGGCGTAACTTTTGTTCGAGAAAAGTTGACGGTGAAGTTACTCTCCCTTTCTTGAGATTCGGCCGGTTGGTGATCCTGGTGGTATAACCGATTTCTGATATTTTCTTCTTCAGTTATTTTCAGTCGGAAAGCTTTTTTGAAGTTTTGAGTATTTTGATTTCGTACGAAGGTAGGTTTTGGTAAATTCTCACTAATTAAATTGTGTTTGATAAGTGAACTGATGTTTGTATTGAGTGTTGTCAAAATTTGATTGCATTTCATGTTGATTTTGTTGATAAATTGATATTTTGATGAGGTTGTGTTTTGTAACACCCTAATTACCCTAAGCCTTACCTCATATCGTAAAGTAAAGGTTAATTAAAGGTCACGACAATTCTAAGGCTTATATATAATATATTTAGAAAGAAATAGTAATTCTAGAAGCCTGATGAAAAAATAAGCTCAAAAACAGAGTTACAAAAGCGCGAAACGTTCACACGAAGCTACAAACTTAAGGCACAAGATATAGATAAAAGATAAGGAAGCATAAATAGATATATGACTATAATAGTCATAAGGAACTAGCCTCAGCCCGCGGAGTTTAGGCCGACTAGTTATATACAGACATACAGAGTTTTGAAAATTAAAACAACTTATAGAATATCTCTCTCAAGTAAGCCTCTAAGGCAAATTTAAATACAAAAGTGAGAGAAACTAACCAAAATATCTAAAATGACTCCAAAATGGGATAAAGATCCTCTGCTCTGTCACCGTCACATAACTCACCGAGGTGGGTTACGACCTACGTCTAAAAAACAACAACAAAGTGTGGAATGAGAACCGGAGGTTCTTAGTATGGTAACAGTGCCCAGTAATGTAAGATATAAGACTCCAGGACACCATAGGCAATCCTAGAGCTTCATATCAATCATGAGATTCAACTTAAAGTATAACTAAATATGAAACCATCACCTTAAAAACCATAATGAAATAAGGGAATCTAACTTAGGGATTTTCTAATCTAGCATATACACCGTTGTCCCACAGCCTTCGCCAGCCTAACTGCCATTCGATCCCATCACCACCGCCTTCCGAACCTCCTCAATTCCAGTAAAAAACACAAGTAATAGCAATGCAAGTAAAGCACAAGCATAAACAAGTATATCAAGAAATTCAAGAAGCAAATAATCATGTTATACAATTAGGCAAACAATTCAAGTCGGCAAATCAAGCAAAGAGATAGAATATGCACATGATGCATGCTTGTCCTATTTGGCTGTGATATCACATCGTCGATTCAATTTCCAACCCGACACATCTCCATGGAGATGTCGCCTTTTGATCACGAATATAGATACGGAACCCCCCTACGGATATAGTGCCGGGCACACTCCTGTTATCCAAAAGGATGCGAGCGGGATAGTCTGCCACAGACCCACATCTCAACGTAAGCGGGATAAACCAACCGTCCTTACGCTGCCGCCATGACCTCGACAAGCGGGATTAACTAACCATCCTTGCTAGGCACATAGCGTCTCAACAATCTCAGTGTAAAATAGTATATCAGTGGTTTTCAGAAATTATTTTTCAATGCTCAGTCCACTCCGAGTCCTAGACTCGTCTTAAGCATCATCAAATCCACAACTCACAATTTCATCCTATCAATCGTCTTTATAGTACTCTGCCACTTCACTCAACTAATACACCCTCAATACTTCAGAATCCTAAGGCTCTGTCTTCTAAACCTTTTACCTGAAATGATCTAATTAACTTACTTATGGTATTCTCTATGTCTCAAAGCCTAAAAACAAGTTAAGACACCCTAGATATGCTTTACGGAAGTTCACAAGCTTGACGGGAAGGTAAAATAGTTAAAAACAAGATTTTATTAAAAAAAAGGGGCAGTGTGCATACGCATAGAGGTGTGCGTACGCACAGAAGGTAAAATTTTCTATTTTGAGTGCACGCATGGATACGTGTGAATGCCCTCAACAGAAGGCACTTTCTAGCGTGTGCGTACGCACAACTTGCAGATTTCGCAAGGTGTGTGCGTATGCACGTTTTTAAAATTTTACAAGGTGTCCGTGCGTACAAGGGTGTGCGTATGCACAAGTCAAATCATGGCCGCTGCTCAGAGCACGCGCACAACAGTGTGCATGCGCATACAAACCAGAACTCACAATTTTTGCATCATCACAAAAATCAGATTTTTGAGCCCAACTTCTAACGATCGTATCCTTTTCTTCAAAATTCCGGCTTCCACAAAATATATACCGTTTTAAAGCTCTTTAAATTATCTTTAATTTGATAGAAAGTTCAATCAATTTCAAAATCTGTAGCTCAAGGTATGATCTGCCAAAGTTCGTCAAAAATCCATTTTCACCAAAAACCTTTAAACCTCAATTTTACCAACTCTCAATCCAAAATCACTTATTCCACATTCAAAATAGTCCTAATGTACTTAAATCATATTCATATACCTTTTCATCACTCCATAACCTAGCAACACATAAAATCATCCATTCCATACACCAAATTCTACTTGTAAACTCAAATCTCAACAATTTACATCACAAAATATCATTCCACCATCCTCTATCAATATCAACAAACCTCATCATTCATTAAAAATCCTCAAAATCATCATTATCCAATCCCACATCATACATCAGCATCATCATTCACCGAAGTAATCGCAACCTTCAAAATTATTATACATCAACAATTATCACAACCAATTCAATCCTATCCTAAGGCCTACTAGCCAAAGTGTCCAGAAATATTACATATTACATAGAGGAAACTGAAACCATACCTTGGCCGATTTCCAATATGTGCTATACACCAAATTTGTGTCCACACCAAGTCTCCAATCACCAACAATTAATCCAAAGCTCCAATAATTCACAAGTTAAGCTAGACATACATAATTTTATCATAAATCAACACCTAGGGTTCATCAATTTTACAAATTCACAAGGTAAAGTGTTTCCTTACCTTCTTCAATGGTATTTGTGTTTGGGGCACAAACCACCAATAGCCCAATCTTAGATACCACCTTATCAATCAAAATAAAAAAATTTACTCAAAACTAAGACCCACATTTTTGAATTTCTTAGGGCTACAAAAAGGAGAGAAAATTTTGAAATCTTACCAACACAAGTTAGAACTAACGGGCTCAACAAGAGTTTTACATGGTCGTAAACGGAACGCAAATCGGAGCTTCGTAGCTCAAGTTATGGCCACCGAAAGTTAGTGGTAAATAGTGTTTTTCTCTCGTCTTCCTTTCTTCTCTTGCAGCTGCTATGGTTGTGTTATGGGGTGTTATGATGCTGAATGGGTTCATTTTAAGTGTATTTATATGTTGGGCTTGGGTCCAACTTGGGCCCAATCTAACCTGTTAGCATTTTTGGCCCGTTTGGCCCAATTTTGGGCCAAACCTTTAAAATTAGTGCCCAGTTTTTAACTTTAATTATTTTCCTAAGTTTTTCTACTGTTTTTATTTGTCTCACATAGTACCAGACAGATTTAAGCTAGTACTGCCGGCTAACTTATCGGTACGCATTTTTACGCAATTTTTCGCAGAAAATTACATTTTTCAACTCAGAAAAATCTAATGAGTCCAAATATCATATTCAAATTTTCTAATTAACATTCTAAATTTTTGGATCCTATTTTGAGCAATTTAATTTAATAAATTAAGCAGTTAATTAGTCACAGTTCTTACATTCTCCCCACCAAATAAGAAATTTTGTTCTCAAAATTTAGTGATTACCTGAGAATAGCTCGAGATAATCCTTCCGCATTTTGGACTCTAATTCCCAAGTATGCTCTTCCACTCCTGCTCTTCTCCAAGCCACTTTAACCAACAAATTTTTCTTTCCACACAACTTCTTCACACTAGTGTCATCAATTCGCACCAGCGTTACTTGAAAAGTTAAGTTTTCCCTCAGCTCAACCGACTCAGGTTCTAACACATGAGCTGCATCCGACGTGTACTTACAGATTTGTGACACGTGGAATACGTCATGTAAGTTAGACAAATGTGGTGGCAAGGCTAATTGATATGCCACTGGCCCGAATCGTCTCAAAATCTGAAACGGTCCTATGAATCTCGGATTTAACTTCTTCGTCTTAATCGCTTTTCCAGTCCAAGTTGTTGGAGTAACCTTCAGAAATACATGCTCACCCACTTTAAACTCCAACAGTTTCCTTCTCTGATTTGTGATGAGCATATATTTTATACGCTTTTTGGTGACATTTTCATGTAGCTTTTAGTTTATTTTAGTTGCCTTTTATTATATTTTTATTAGTTTTTATGCAAAAGTCACATTTCTGGACTTTACTATGAGTTTGTGTATTTTTCTGTAATTTCAGGTATTTTCTGGCTGAAATTGAGGGACCTGAGCAAAAATCTGATTCAGAGGCTGAAAAAGGACTACAGATGCTGTTGGATTCTGACCTCCCTGCACTCGAAGTAGATTTTCTAGAGCTACAGAAGCTCAATTAGCACGCTCTCAATTGCATTGGAAAGTAGACATCCTGGGCTTTCCAGCAATATATAATAGTCCATACTTGGCTCGAGTTTTGATAACGCAAATTGGCGTTTAAATGCCAATTTTCTACCCTTTTCTGGCGTTAAACGCCAGAACTGGCATAAAAGCTGGAGTTAAATGCCCAAACTGGCACCAAAGCTGGCGTTTAACTCCAAGAAAAGTCTCTACATGTGAAAGCTTCAATTCTCAGCCCAAGCACACACCAAGTGGGCCCCGGAAGTAGATTTCTGCACTATTTATCTTAGCTTACTCATTTTCTGTAAACCTAGGTTACTCGTTCATTATAAGAACCACTTTTCGTGATTCATTTTGTACCTCATGACATTTTTTACATCTGAATTTTGTACCTTCTGCGGCATGAGTTTCTAAACTCCATGGTTGGGGTGAGGAGCTCTGCTGTGTCTCGATGGATTAATGTAATTACTACTGTTTTCTATTCAAACACGCTTGTTGCTATTCTAAGATATTCACTCGCACTTCAACATGATGAATATGATGATCCGTGACACTCATCACCATTCTCAACCTATGAACGCATGCCTGACAACCACTCCGTTCTATCTTAGATTGAGTGTGTATCTCTTTGGTTCCTGGTTCACGAGTTTGATTGCCTCTCGTGACAATAGAGCATTCAATTCTGTGAGATCAGAGTCTTCGTGGTATAAGCTAGAACCAATTGGCAGCATTCTTGAGATCCGAAAAGTCTAAACCTTGTCTGTGGTATTCCGAGTAGGATCTGGGATGGGATGACTGTGACGAGCTTCAAACTCACGAGTGTTGGACGTAGTGACAGACACAAAAGGATCAATGGATCCTATTCCAATATGAGTGAGAATCAACAGATGATTAGCCCTGTGGTGATAGCGCAGATGGACCATTTTCACTGAGAGGACGGACGGTAGCCATTGACAACGGCGATCCACCAATATACAGCTTGCCATGGAAGGAGCCTTGCGTGCATGAAGAAGAAGACAGTAGGAAAGCAGAGATTCAGAAGACAGAGCATCTCCAAAACCTCAACCTGTTCTCCATTACTGCATAACAAGTATTATTTAATCCATGTTCTTTTATTCATTTCAATTAAAACTGAGAATTATTATTGATATCCTGACTAAGAGTGACAAGATAACCATAGCTTGCTTCAAGCCGACAATCTCCGTGGGATCGACCCTTACTCACGTAAGGTATTACTTGGACGACCCAGTGCACTTGCTGGTTAGTTGTGCGGAATTGCAAAAGTGTGATTGTGATTTCGTGCACCAAGTTTTTGGCACCGTTGCCGGGGATTGTTCGAGTTTGGACAACTGACGGTTTATTTTGTTGCTCAGATTAGGAAAAATTTTTCTTTTTGGTTAAAATTTTAAAATCCTTATTTTATTTTTCTAAATTATTTTCGAAAATTTTCAAAACCAATAACTTCATAATTTAGTCTTCTGTTTTAGTTGCATGATTTTATTTTTCTTTCATTTTTTGAATTATCAGTGCTCAAAATATAAAAAATTTTAAGTTTGGTGTCCTTTGTGTTTCTTTTTTCTTAAAAATTTTTCAAAAGTTGCTCTTAGTGTTCATTTTGATATTCAAAGCTTCCTTGTTTGTTTTCTTTGTTTTGATCTAAAAATTTTAAGTTTGGTGTCGTTTTTACTATTTTTCTCTTTCTTCATTAAATTCAAAAATATCTTTTCTCTTTATTTTAATTGATTTTTGAATTATGCCTTTAAAAATTCATATTTTTATTTTAAAACTTCTTATTTTATCTTATCTTAGTTTTGAAATTTCAAAATTCAAATCTTTTTCAAAAATCATATCCAAGGTTTTTCAAATTTTCTTAATTAATCAATTATTTTAGTTTCCGAAACTTTTATTTTATTTTCCATTTATTTTATTTTATTTTATTCAGTTGCTTTTAATTAAATAAAATAAAAATAAAAATATAATTTATTTGCAATTCATATCAATTCTCTTTTCTCCATCATGGACATAAGTGGAAATGAACAGTCCAGAAGGACTCTGGGGTCATATGCTAACCCTATTACCGCTGCATACGGGAGTAGTATCTGTATACCTCCCATCAAAGCAAGCAGTTTTGAGCTAAATCCTCAGCTAATTGTCATGGTGTAGCAAAATTGCCAGTATTCCGGTCTTCCACAGGAAGAACCTACTGAATTTCTGGCACAGTTCTTGTAAATTGCTGACACAGTACGTGATAAGGAAATAGATCAGGATGTCTACAGATTATTACTGTTTCCATTTGCTATAAAAGATCAAGCTAAGAGGTGGTTAAATAACCAACCCACAGCAAGCATAAGAACATGAAAACAGTTATCAGACAAATTCTTGAATCAATATTTCCCTCCAAAAAGGATGACACAGCTAAGGCTGGACATCCAAGGCTTTAAACAAGAGGATGATGAGTCCCTTTATAATGCCTGGGAGAGGTACAGAGGAATGCTAAGGAAATGCCCCTCTGAAATCTTTTCAGAGCGGGTGCAGTTAGACATCTTCTACTACGGGCTTACAGAAAAATCTCAAATATCTCTAGATCACTCAACTAGTGGATCTATACACATGAGAAAGACAATTGAAGAGGCTCCAGAGCTCATTGATACAGTTGCTAGAAATCAGCATCTGTACTTAAGCAGTGAGTCCTCCCCGAAAGAAGAGGTTAAAGCAGTATCCACTGAACTTAGTCCTCAAGAACAAGTTGCTGAACTCAATCAGCAACTGCTTATTATAACAAAATAGTTCACAAAATTCAAGGAGATGCTCCAAGACACTAAAATTGCTAAACAAAATATGGAAGCACAATTGAATCAAACAAGACAGCAGCTATCTAAACAGATAACAGAAGAATGCCAAGCTGTTCAATTAAGGAGTGGGAAGACATTAAATGTCTCAACCCAAAACAGCAGAAAGCCAAGAAAGGAACAACTGACAGAGGAAGACCAACCCACTGCCCAAAATCCCTCTGAGGACAATAAGAGCCCAGAGAGGAATGATTCTGATGTTCAAACGCCAGAAAAGGGAACGAAAGTGGCGTTAAACGCCCAATCCATGTCTAGTTCTGGCGTTCAAATGCCAGAAAAGGGCGGGAATCTGGCGTTAAACACTCATCCATCCCCCTATCCTGGCGTTCAAATGCCAATGAGGGATCAGACACCTGCAAGTGCTGATAATAACTCCCTCAAGAAGGCTTCTCAACCTGCCTCTATAGGAAATAAACCTGCAGCAACTAAGGTTGAAGAATATAAAGCCAAGATGCCTTATCCTCAAAAACTCTGCCAAGCGGAACAGGATAAACAATTTGCCCACTTTGCAGACTATCTCAGAACTCTTGAAATAAAGATTCCGTTTGTAGAGACACTTGAGCAAATACCCTCTTATGCTAAGTTCATGAAAGAGATCTTAAGTCATAAGAAGGATTGGAGAGAAACTAAAAAAAAATTTCTCACAGAAGAATGCAGTGCAGTCATTCTAACAAGCTTACCAGAGAAGCTTAAGGATCCTAGAAGCTTTATGATACCATGCTAATTAGAGGGTACTTGTGCCAAGACAGCTCTATGTGACCTTGGGGCAAGTATCAACCTAATCCCTGCATCCACTATCAGAAAGCTTGGCTTGACTGAAGAGGTCAAACCAATCCGGATATGTCTTCAACTTGATGATGGCTCTATTAAATATCCATCAGGCATAATTGAGGACATGATTGTCAAGGTTGGGCCATTTGCCTTTCCCACTGACTTTGTAGTGCTGGAAATGGAGGAGCACAAGAGTGCAACTCTCATTCTAGGAAGACCCTTCCTAGCAACTAGACGAACTCTCATTGATGTCCAAAAAGGGAAATGACCTTGAGAGTCAATGAGGATGAGTTCAAGTTAAATGCTGTCAAAGCTATGCAGCATCCAGACACATCAAATGATTGCATGAGCATTGATATTATTGACTCCTTGGTGGAAGAGATCAATATAACTGAGAGTCTTGAATCAGAGCTAGAGGACATCTTTAAAGATGTTCAGCCTGATCTGGAGGAACCAGAGAAAACAGAAAAGCCTCTGAAAACTCTTCAGGAAGAGGATAAGCCTCCTAAACCCGAGCTCAAACCATTGCCACCATCCCTTAAATATACGTTTCTGGGAGAGGATGGCACTTTTCCTATACTCATAAGCTCTGTCTTAGAGCCACAGGAAGAGAAAGCACTACTTCAGGTGCTAAGGACACACAAGACAGCTCTTGGGTGGTCCATAAGTGACCTTAAGGGAATTAGCCCAGCCAGATGCATGCACAAGATCCTATTAGAGGATGATGCTAAGCCAGTGGTCCAACCACAAAGGCGGCTGAATCCAGCCATGAAGGAAGTGGTACAGAAAGAGGTCACTAAATTACTAGAGGCTGGGATTATTTACCCTATTTTTGATAGACCCTGGGTAAACCCTATCCAAGTTGTACCCAAAAAGGGAGGCATGACAGTGGTTCACAATGAAAAGAATGAACTGGTTCCTACAAGAATAGTTACAGGGTGGCGTATGTGTATTGACTACAGAAGGCTCAATACAGCCACCAGAAAGGATAATTTTCCTTTACCATTCATAGACCAGATGCTAGAAAGACTAGCAGGTCATGATTATTACTACTTTTTGGATGGCTATTCAGGTTATAACCAAATTACAGTAGATCCTCAGGATCAAGAGAAAACAGCATTCACATGTCCCTCTGGAGTATTTGCCTACAGAAGGATGCCTTTTGGTCTGTGCAATGCACCTGCAACCTTTCAGAGATGCATGCTCTCTATTTTCTCTGATATGGTGGAAAATTTTCTGGAAGTCTTCATGGATGACTTCTCAGTATTTGGAGACTCATTCAGCTCCTGTCTTGATCATCTAGCACTTGTTCTGAAAAGATGCCAAGAGACTAACCTGGTTTTAAACTGGGAAAAATGTCACTTTATGGTGACTGAAGGAATTGTCCTTGGGCATAAAATTTTAAACAAAGGAATAGAAGTGGATTGATAAACCACTATTTCATGGTTTATCTTGTGCTCATTTAAGTGGTTTTTATCAACTCTTTACCCACTTATTCATACTATTTGCATGGTTTTACATTTTCCTTCCTAATTATGTGCTTTGATTGAAAACATGCTTCTTTGGACTTATAATTTCTAATATTAATCCTCTCTTATCACCATTAGATGTCTTGATATGTGTGTTAAGTGATTTCAGAGATTACAGGGCAGGAATGGCTCAGAGGATGGAAAGGAAGCATGCAAAAGTGGAAGGAATACAAGAAGCTGGAGAAATTGCTAAGCTGTCCAGCCTGACCTCTTCGCACTCAAACGACTATAACTTTAGCTACAGAGGTCCAAACGACGCGGTTCTAGTTGCGTTGGAAAGCTAACGTCCGGAGCTTTGATTTGATATATAATATGCTATAGTTTCTCTGACGCTAGGTGACGCGACCTCGTGCTCCATGCGGCCGCGTCGTAGTGACGAAAATCAGCGTGTTTGAATTCTTCTCCAGCAATTTCTGGGCTCTTTCTGACCTAGTTTGTGGCCCAGAAAACACAGATTAGAGGCTATAAAGTGGGGGAATGCATCCATTCATTATCAGGCTTTCTTATTCATAATTTTAGGAGTAGATGTAGTTTTTAGAGAGAGAGGTTCTCTCCTCTCTCTTAGGATTAGGATTTAGGACTTCTCTTAGTTTTAGGAGTGACTCTCAATCCCAGGTTCAATGTTCTTTTTATTTCTTTTCTCACTTTTGTTTATGGCTCTTTACGATTGATTTTCTATTTTAATATATTTTGAGGTATATCAGACTTATGATTGCTCTCTTTAATTTATGTTACTGTTGCTTCCCATCTGAAGGCATTTTTATTCCGGTAAATTTACTTTTTTCCTTTTGGTCTTGGTTAAGAAAGCAGTAACTCAGGAGTTACCTTATCTCAACATAATTGATAACTGTTATCTTTGCTAATTGAACTGAACTTCAAATAATCCCAACCTTTTCTTAGGAAATAAATAGGATTCGAAGATCAAACTAATTAGTCCCTTGACTTTCCTTTGCTTTAGTAAAGGTCAACTAAGTGGAATTAAGATTCAACTTTCATTATTATTGATAAGAATAACTAAGTCTGGACTTCTAATTTCTTATACCTTGCCAAGAGATTTTATTATTGTTACTTTATTTTACTTGTCATTTAAATATACCTGTGCCCATTGCCCAAACTCAACATTCCCCAGAAAACTCATAACCAATAATAAATACACCTCCCTGCAATTCCTTGAGAAGACGACCCGAGGTTTAAATACTCGGTTATCAATTTTAAAGGGGTTTGTTACTCGTGACAACCAAAACGTTTGTACGAAGGGATTTCTGTCAGTTTAGAGACTATATCTACAACGTGACTGTTTTTATGAAATTCTTTACTGGCAAAAATCCCTAACGTCATGGATCAAGCTAAGGTAGAGGTAATTGAAAAATTACCACCTCCCACCAGTGTTAAGGCAATCAGAAGCTTTCTGGGACATGCAGGATTTTACAGGAGGTTTATAAAGAATTTTTCAAAAATTGCAAAACCTCTGAGTAATCTGCTAGCTGCTGATACACCATTTGTCTTTGACGCAGAGTGTTTGCAGGCCTTTGAAGCTCTGAAGGCTAAGTTGGTTACAGCACCTGTCATTTCTGCACCAGACTGGACATTACCATTCGAATTAATGTGTGATGCCAGTGACCATGCTATTGGTGCAGTATTGGGACAAAGGCATAACAAGCTTCTGCATGTCATATACTATGCCAGCCGTGTTCTAAATGACGCACAGAAAAATTACACAACCACAGAAAAAGAGCTGCTTGCAGTGGTTTATGCCATTGACAAATTCAGATCCTATTTAGTAGGATCAAAAGTGATTATCTACACTGACCATGCTACTCTTAAGTATCTACTCACGAAGCAGGATTCAAAACCCAGGCTCATAAGATGGGTGTTGCTTCTGCAAGAGTTTGATATAGAAATAAGAGACAGAAAAGGGACAGAGAACCAAGTAGTTGATCATTTGTCCCGAATAGAACCAATAGCAGGAGCGTCCCTCCCTCCTACTGAGATCTCTAAAACCTTTCCGGATGAGCAACTCCTTGCTATTCAGGAAGTACCATGGTTTGTAGACATTGCAAACTATAAAGCTGTGAGATTCATACCTAAAGAGTACAGTAGACAGCAAATGAAAAAATTAATTTCTGATGCA
Organism: Arachis hypogaea; assembly: GCF_003086295.3. NCBI lineage: Eukaryota > Viridiplantae > Streptophyta > Magnoliopsida > Fabales > Fabaceae > Arachis > Arachis hypogaea. The sequence goes on along the minus strand of NC_092052.1, from coordinate 101,172,358 downwards.
AAATACTACTTATGGGATGAACCATATCTCTTTAAGAGATGTACAGACGGAATGATCCGCAGATGCGTGCCTAGAGAAGAGGCACAGAAGATCCTATGGCATTGCCATGGAACACAATATGGAGGATATTTTGGAGGTGAGTGAACAGCCACAAAAGTTCTCCAATGTGGCTTCTACTGGCCTACCGTCTATAGAGACTCCCGAGAGTTTGTACGTAACTATGACAGTTACCAGAGAGCTGGTAATCTACCTCATGGTTACGCCATGCCTCAGCAAGGGATCTTAGAGATTAAGTTGTTTGATGTATGGGGTATTGACTTCATGGGGCCTTTCCCACCATCATACTCAAACACTTACATTCTGGTGGCAGTAGACTATGTATCTAAAAGGGTAGAGGCAATTGCCACACCTACTAATGATACTAAGATAGTACTGAAGTTCCTCCAGAAGCATATCTTCAGCAGATTCGGTATCCCTAGAATACTAATCAGTGATGGAGGGACTCATTTCTGCAATAAACAGCTTGACTCTGCTCTGATCCGATATGGAATTAACCACAAAGTGGCAACTCCATATCATTCACAGACAAATGGGCAGGCTGAAGTCTCAAATAGAGAACTAAAACGAATCCTGGAACAGACTGTAAGTACCTGTAGAAAGGATTGGGCAAGGAGTCTGGATGATGCTCTATGGGCATACAGAACTGCATTTAAAACACCTATAGGGACCTCTCCATACCAGCTTGTATATGGAAAATCCTGTCACCTACCAGTGGAACTAGAACACAAGGCCTACTGGGCAACCAGATTCCTAAACCTTAATGCCAAGTTAGCTGGAGAGAAAAGATTGCTCCAGTTGAATGAGCTAGAGGAATTCAGAATTAATGCTTTCAAAAATGCAAAAATTTACAAAGAGAAAGCAAAAAAGTGGCATGACAAGAAACTGTCATCCAGAGTCTTTGAGCTAGGATAGAAGGTTCTGCTGTTTAACTCTAGGCTCAGATTATTCCGTGGGAAATTAAAATCCCGGTGGAGGGGACCATATGTGATTACAAGTGTGTTACCATATAGATATGTAGAGCTTCAGGATATTGACTCTGAAAAAAAGTTCATTGTTAATGGACAGAGAGTAAAGCATTATCTTGAAAGCAATGTTGAGCAAGAATGCTCAAAACTGAGACTAGATCAAAGCTCAGTAAAGTCCAGCTAAAGACAATAAAGAAGCACTTGTTGGGAGGCAACCCAATGTTATTTAACTATATTTATTTGTTTTCCATTGTCATTTCATGTTTTTTTTAGGTTGATGATCATGTGAAGTCACAAAAACAACTGAAAAATCAAAAACAGAATGAAAAACAGCATTAAAAATAGCACACCCTGGAGGAGGAGCTTACTGGCATTTAAACGCCAGTAAGGGTAGCAGAATGAGCGTTAAACGCCCAGTGACGCCAGAAAAGGGCACCAGACTGGCGTTTAACGCCAGAAAAGGGCATCAAGCTGGCGTTTAATGCGAGAAAGGGAAGACAAGCTGGCGTTAAACGCCAGAAATGGGCAGCAACCTGGTGTTTAATGCCAGGATTGGCACTCCAAGGGGCGTTTACACGCCAAAATGGTGCAGGGATGAGAAATTCTTGACACCTCAGGATCTGTGGACCCCACAAGATCCCCACCTACCTCAACTCTCTCTCTCTCTCTTCTTCACACCTTCCCGTAACACCCTTCCCCAAATACCCCTGACCAATCACCTCCACAACTCTTCCCAATAACAACCACCTCACAATTCCAATCCAAATCTTCTCCCTCCCTTGGCCGAACCTCTCACACCTCTCCATCTCCTCCATTTTCTTCTTCTTCTACTCCCTTCTTTATTCTTTTGCTCGAGGACGAGCAAACCTTTTAAGTTTGGTGTGGGAAAAGCTTAAGCTTTTTATTTTTTCATAACCATCAATGGCACCTAAGGCCGGAGAAACCTCTAGAAAGAGGAAAGGGAAGGCAGTTGCTTCCAACTCCGAGTCATGGGAGATGGAGAAATTCATCTCAAAAGCCCATCACTAAGAAAAGGATGGAGCAAACAAGAGAGCCAACTCATGGACCTCAACAAGAGTATGAGGAAGTTCCTCATCATGAAATTCCTGAGATGCCTCAAGGGATGCATTTTCCTCCACACAACTAGTGGGAACAAATCAATACCTCCTTAGGAGATTTGAGTTCCAATATGGAGGAACTAAAAATGGAGCACCAAGAACACTCCATTATTCTCCATAAAATTAGAGAGGATCAAATAGCCATGAGGGAAGAGCAACAAAGGCAAGGAAGAGACATAGAGGAGCTAAAGCACTCCATAAGATCTTCAAGAGGAAGAACTAGCCGCCATTACTAAGGTGGACCCGTCCTTTAATCTCATTGTTCTTGTTTTTTCTGTTTTTCGATTTCTATGCTTTGTCTATGTTTGTGTCCTTATTACATGATCATTAGTGTCTAATACTTATGCCTTAAAGCTATGAATGTCCTATGAATCCTTCACCTCTCTTAAATGAAAAAAGTGTTTTCTGAAAAAGAAAAAGAAGCACATGAATTTCGAATTTTAAAATAGTTTAATTATTTTGATGTGGTGGTAATACTTTTTGTTTTTCTGAATAAATGCATGAAAAGTGCATATTTTTTATAGTGAAGTTTATGAATGTTAAAATTGTTGGCTCTTGAAAGAATAATGAAAAAGGAGAAATGTTATTGATAATCTAAAAAATCATATAATTGATTCTTGAAGCAAGAAAAAGCAGTGAAAAGCTTGCACAAAAAGAAAGGGGCAAGTAGAAAAAGCCAATAGCCATTTAAACCAAAAGGCAAGGGTAAAATAAAAAAGATCCAAGGCTTTGAGCATTAATGGATAGGAGGGCCCACAAGAATAAAATCCTGGCCTAAGCGACTAAACCAAGCTGTCCCTAACCATGTGCTTGTGGCGTGAAGGTGTCAAGTGAAAAGCTTGAGACTGAGCGGTTAAAGTCATGGTCCAAAGCAAAAAGAGTGTGCTTAAGAGCTCTGGACACCTCTAACTAGGGACTCTAGCAAAGCTGAGTCACAATCTGAGAAGGTTCACCCAGATATGTATCTGTGGCATTTATGTATCCGGTGGTAATACTGGAAAACAAAATGCTTAGGGTCACGGCCAAGACTCATAAAGTAGCTGTGTTCAAGAATCAACATACTGAACTAGGAGAATCAATAACACTATCTGAATTCTAAATTCCTATAGATGCCAATCATTCTGAACTTCAAAGGATAAAGTGAGATGCCAAAACTGTTCAGAAGCAAAAAGCTAATAGCCCCGCTCATCTAATTAAGACTGATCTTCATAGATGTCTTCGGAATTTATTGTGTATTCTCTTCTTTTTATCCTATTTTGTTTTTAGTTGCTTAGGGGCAAGCAACGATTTTAGTTTGGTGTTGTGATGAGCGGATATTTTATACGCTTTTTGGTGACATTTTCATGTAGTTTTTAGTATGTTTTAGTTGCTTTTTATTATATTTTTATTAGTTTTTATGCAAAAATCACATTTCTGGACTTTACTATGAGTTTGTGTGTTTTTCTGTAATTTTAGATATTTTCTGGTTGAAATTGAGGGACCTGAGCAAAAATCTAATTCAGAGGCTGAAAAAGGACTGTAGATGCTGTTGGATTCTGACCTCCCTGCACTCGAAGTAGATTTTCTGGAGCTACAGAAGCCTAATTGGCACGCTCTCAATTGCGTTGGAAACTAGACATCCTGCGCTTTCCAGCAATATGTAATAGTCCATACTTGGCCCGAGTTTTGATAACGCAAATTGGCGTTTAAACGCCAACTTTCTACCCTTTTCTGGCGTTAAACGCCAGAACTGGCATAAAAGCTGGAGTTAAATGCCCAAACTGGAACCAAAGCTGGCGTTTAACTCCAAGAAAAGTCTCTACTTGTGAAAGCTTCAATTCTCAACCCAAGCACACACCAAGTGGGCCCCGAAAGTGGATTTCTGCACTATTTATCTTAGCTTACTCATTTTCTGTAAACCTAGGTTACTAGTTCATTATAAGTTTCTAAACTCCATGGTTGGGGGTGAGGAGCTAATGAGACACAGAAGTTGGCGAATTAAAAATTATTAAAATAGTTACGTTGCAAGTATAGTTCTTAACTCACCGAAAATCTGCCTATCAATTTAGAAATATGTCACAGAGAGTTTAAATTAAAAATTACTGGGAGTTTAAGTCCCAGGTCGTCTCCCAACGAGTTGCAGAGAAGTGTGCTATTTTATTAATCAGATGTTCCAAGAAGTTGAGTTAAGTAGGTGGAAAATTAAATTTAGAAAATTCAAATAATGTGAATAGAAGCCTTGACTGGGAGTTGATTAGTTGGAATCTCTATCATTGATGGGATGATTTCAAGATTAATTTATAATTAATGGTTGTTCTGTTCAGTTATCCTTTACTAGGTAAGGGAAAGTCAAACAAGTTGGAATGCTAGATCTGTTCACGAGTTGCAACCCACTTAGTTCAAAGGGATTGGTGTTAGTGATTAGATAACAATCTAACAGTTAACCCAATTACAATTTTTCTTTCAATCCTTCCAACTCAAGAGTTCCTTTCAATCAACTCCCTATCAAGTGGGGGAACTACTCACTCATTGTAAATAATAAATCCATAACACATGAAAGGGAATTAAAAGAAGACATGATTATTGGAATGGAAAATAAATTAAATTGGAAGAAATAAATTAAAATCATGAAAGTATTCAAATGACAAAGTCGAACAAAGCAAAGAACATGGAAGAATAAAACCAAGTTAAGAGAACGAACTAGAATGACGAAGTCTTGATGAGGAAATAACTCTTCTCAATGTTCCAATGCTAAGACCAATTGAAAATTGAAATTCTTAAACCTAGAGAGAGAAACCTAAAGGAGTAAAACTAGATCTAAAAACTGAAAACTGTCTAGAATGAATGTTGTTCTTTGTTTCTGCATATTCTCTGGCTCTAGTCTGCTGTTCCGGGCCGAAAACTGGGTCGAAATAAGGTCCAAAATCGCCCCAGCGAATCCTGCAGATTATGCAGATCGCACACGTCACGCGATCGCGTCATCCATGCGGACGCGTCATTCGCGCATTTCCTTGCCACGCATTCGCGTCGTCTACGCTACCGCGTCGCATGAGCTTTTCCAATCCGCGCGGCCGTGTGAGCCATGCGGCCCCGTCACTGTGATTTTCTCTCCTTTGCACGGTCGCGTGAGCCATGCGACCGTGTCACTTCTCGCTGGTTATCTCTTCAAATTATTGTATTCCTTCCATTTTTCCTAGCTTTCTTTCCAATCTCCAACTCATTTATGCCCTATAAAGTCTGAGACACTCAACACACAGATCACGGCATCGAATGGAATAAAGGAGAATAAAAATTACATAATTAAAGTCTCTAGGAAGCAATTTTCAAACATGTTATAAATTTAGGAAGGAATTATAATTTCATGCTAATTTAATGAATAAGTGGGTAAGGATCATGATAAAACCACACAATTAAACACAATATAAACCATAAAATAGTGGTTTATCAACCTCCCCATACTTAAACATTAGCATGTCCTCATGCTTAATTGAAGGAGATAAGGAAATAAGTATGAACATGTAGAAACTCATGAAATGCAATGCAAGCCTATATATATATATATATGCAACTATATGATTCTTGCCCACTTGATCAAAAGTAAATAAGCTCTTCAAAATAATTACAAATCAAATTCCACTAATTCTATCAGTATACAATAAAACAGATAAAAGTGCAAGAAGATAGCTCATGAAAGCAGGGAACATGAAAATTCAAGTATTGAACCCTCACTGATAATGTATGTACGCTCTAATCTCTAGTGTATAGGGTAATCACTCTATCCTTCTCTAATCATGCTTTCTAACTTTTGTTCTTCTCCTAACCAATCAACAACAGTTAATATACCAATGCAAACATCATGAGGTCTTTTCAAGGTTGTAATGAGGCTAAGGTACAGGCAGGGGTATACATTTGGTCAAGTTAGCTAATAAATTGAATCTTTAATTAACCCAAGCTCCAACCCAACTCGTATATTTTTAATGTAATCTTAAAGTTCATACCTAGCTACCCAGAATTCCCTTTTTCAATCCATACTCATGTGTCAACTTTGTATTTGATTTTATCATATGTGCATTGATCTTTGAGTTCTGAATTTAACATTGGGGTAATTTTGTCCCCTTATTTATTTATTATTATTATTATTATTTTTTGACATATAGCTTATCAATGCACATAGATTTTTAATTCTTATAGTTTCACATGAGTAGGTATCCAAATTTCCATTAAATTTCCATGACACATTCCCTTAACAACTTTTGTTTCCACAATTTCCCATACTTAACTAGCACACACAATTCTATCTTAAGCTAACCAAAGATTCAATTTGGGATATACAATTGTTTTTCAGCTTAAGGTTAGTAACGTGGTAAAATATAGAACAAATGGGATTTAAAGGCTCAAAGTGGTTAACAAAGGTAATTGAAAAGGGTAGGCTTAATTTGGATAAGTGAGTTTAAACAAATAATGGCCTCAATCATGTGCAAGCATGCAAATATAATAAATATTGGACATATAATATAAAACAAAATATAGATTACAATCATAGAGAAGTAAACACACAAGAATGAAATAATTATAGTTAAATAATGTAACCATACATAAAGGCTCAAATCTTTCACAGGTTGTGTGTTCTTTAGCTCAAATATCATGTTCCAAATACAACTCAAGCAAATTTATCATAAAAATTTTGAAAAATTAGTGAAATTTTGTTCCAAAGATAGAGTCTTAAAAGAAACTTATTGTCTTTTCAATCAAGTAGAACATGCATGCAACTATCCTAACCTATGCAATTTATTCTATTCTATAAAAGAAAGAAAATCTAACTAAAATATCCTAATTATTGGTGCTAGGGAAAAGAAATTACCTCCAGAAGTTAGGTACTGACTGACCTCCCCACACTTAAGGCTTTGCACCGTCTTCGGTGCCGTCTGCCAGGAATAGGGGTGGGCTGGTAGCAGTATCTCCACAATCGGGACCGTCATGGCTCCCTGTGCTAGTAAAAGAAGTGGAGTCTGGGGCATCCGAGTCCCTGAAGTGTCCCTTGAGTAGCTCCTTGAGGTGTTTGAATCGGCGCTCGTTACGGTGCTCTCTCATCTTTGCTTTCTGTTCTTGCCGATCCAACCTTTCGATTATCTGCTGGAGCAATTCATCAGTTGTAGGTGTTTGTGATGTTGAAGAAGGATTATCTTCAACTGGAGTAGTAGGAAAGCTTGTAGTGGCTGCTGGGAGTTTGAGGTATTTCCCGTTAGGGACATACTGATCATCCCGTGGAAGCACGGCTTTGGTGTCCCCAGCTCTGTAGGAAACTCCGGCTGCTGAGACAAGATCTGAGACCAAGGCAGGGAAAGGTAAGTTGCCTGCAATTTGTACGTGTACCATAGCATTCCAGATATGTCTTGAGAGATTCAGAGGTTGGTCTGTAAGGATGCACCAAAGTAGAACAGCCATGTCTGCAGTGAAGGAGGACTCATGAGTGCTCGGAAAGATGTAATGGGACATGATCTGTTCCCATACGCGAGCCTCCAAGGTAAGTGCTGAAGCCAAGATTCTCTTAGGGTGGGTACGGTGGTATCCGTAGATCCAACTGCTGCCAGGTAATGCGATAACTCTGAGAACGGAGTCCCAGTCAAATTGGTACCTCTGGCGCTTAAGTGCGGCTTCTTGGAAGGCGTCCATTCCTTCTGGAATAGGGGAAAGACTCAGAGCTTGCTGAATGGCCTCTTCTGTGATGGGAACTTGCTTCTACCGGACATAAACAGACTGTAGGGTTGGCATGTAGAAGTTAGAGTAGAACTCAACTACCCAAGAAAGATTGACCTGCCTTGGCTGGCTCCGTAGGAAACCCCATTGTCTTCGTTCAATTTGCGGCTCAACAAAGGTAGCAATATTGGACGGGAGGATAAGAAGGTATTCATTGTTATAGTTCCTTTCTGCCAGGATAAGGAACATCTGCTCACAGTAGCGATTGGGAAATCGCGCAGTGTCCTTTGCTGGAAAGGCTTTCTCCTTTTCATCAACCTTTATTATCCTCTTAACTCTTTTTGTTGAGGGCTTGACTGCGGTTGAAGAGGGCTCTGCCACTAATGCTCTTTTAGTGCCTCTTCTTGCTGGGGGTTTAGGAGTCGCTTTCTCCTTTCCTTTCTTGGTGGCTATCCTGAAAAGAGAGGAGAAAGTAAATTAAATTCAAATAGATATATAGCAAGGAAGAGAACGGAAGAGTGGTGATGGGTGCACATTAGGATGTAGATGACATTAACACATGCTCTCGAGTACATGTGAAAAGCCAACAATGGAAAATAGCTAGTGCATAGAAAGACAAGTGACTGCAAGGTGTTTATTGGCATGTCGGCAAAGGGCATGAGTAGCATAGACCAAGCAATACTTTGTAACGAACTATCACGTTTGTATTGACAATTAAATTCAATTAATACAATAGTAAAGGAAAGTTGTGAAAAGCAAGCATTGAATAGTATAACAACATAGAGAAGTGCATAATGCCATTTGACCTTTTTCACAAACCCATAGCATGCATGTTGAATAAGGTATAGAAAATATGAAGGTGAACATGCAAGCAATCCCTTAAATAGAATAAAAATAATTGTCAAACAATTTGCAACAATCCACAAGCATATAATGAGGGATAATGACTCAAAATACATAATTAAAAATTTTCTAACACCATGTAAAAAGGAAAAGAAAAAGAAAGAAAATATGAATAATGAAAAGAAAAAGAAAAGAAAAGAAAATACATATAAAATAATAAGAATGATAGAAAAAGGAGGGAAGAAGAAAATAAAACCTTGTTAATGGAGATGAGAGAGATAGAGAGTGAAAGGTGAGATAGAGGGGGGGAAGGGAGAAGGAAGAAATAAGGAGGGAAAAAGAAAATTAGGATTTGGAGGAGAGAAAGATAAGATATGTGGCAATTTCAGGTTGAGCTGTGCGGCGCATGCGACGCGGCCGCGTGGGGCACGTGTCCGCGTGAATGTGCTTCAAGTAAGGTGACGCGATCGCGTCGGTCACGCGGTCGCGTGAACCATGTTATGCTTCTGGCGCGAGTGCAGCCTTGCACCAGCACAACTCTCTGTTCAAATTAATTTATTTGCCAAAATTTGGGTGGCACGATCGCGTGGGTCATGCGATCGCGTGAGTGTGTGCTAGAAAATGGATGACGCGACCGCGTCGGCGACGCGATCACGTGATAAGGATTGTGCTTCCAGCACCAATCCAGCATCACTCTCGCACAATATTTCATTGTGCACCCTTTTACGTCGAAAACGCAGAGCACGCGGCCGCGTGGGGCTCGCGGTCGCGTGGGAGGCCATGATTCCCAAGCGACGCGAATTCGTCAGCGATGCGGTCGCGTGGGTTGATTTGTGCCATTGGCACGCCTCCAGCCACACTCCAGCGTAACTTTCTGTTCATTTTTTATTTTTCTTTACTCACCCTGTAACGCGGACGCGTCGCTGATGCGATCGCGTCGCGTAGCAAAATAATTTTTTTTTATATGCAGATGTAAATGCACGAAATGCACTGATAAAGAGAAGAGTTATTGAATAGGAAAAACTAAAAATAAAGAAAAGAACGATCATACCATGGTAGGTTGTCTCCTACCTAGTACTTTGCTTTAACGTTCGTAAGTTGGACGCTCCACTAGCTCAATCTTCTGCTATGTAGGGATCTTCCAAGAAGAAGATCTCAAGCTCCTTGTTTTTCTGCATCTTCTCGCCATGGTATAGCTTCAGGCGTTGTCCATTAACCTTAATAAGTTCAGAGCTTGAAGGATGGCTTAGGTGATAAACTCCGTACGGTTCGGCCTTCTCCACTCTATATGGACCTTCCCATCTTGATCTCAACTTACCTGGCATGAGCCTTAGTCGAGATTTGTAAAGGAGGACTAAATCCCCAGGTTGGAACTCTTTCTTCTTGATGTTTTGATCATGTACAGCCTTCATCTTTTCCTTGTATATTCTGGAGTTTTCATAAGCCTCTAGGCGAAGGCTCTCCAGTTCCTGCAGTTGCAACTTCCTTTCAGCTCTGGCTTTCTCAATTCCCATGTTGCACTCTTTAACTGCCCAAAAAGCTCTGTGTTCTACTTCAACTGGGAGATGACAAGCTTTTTCATAAACCAAGTGGAAAGGGCTCATCCCAATGGGTGTCTTGTATGCTGTTCTATATGCCCAGAGTACATCTTGTAGCCTGGTGCTCCAGTCTTTTCTATGAGGCTTTACTATCTTTTGCAAGATACGCTTAATTTCTCTGTTTGACACCTCGGCTTGCCCATTAGTTTGGGGATGGTAAGCTGTTGCAACTTTATGAATTATCCCATGCTTCTTCATTAATCCTGTTAGTCTTCTGTTACAAAAATGGGTGCCTTGATCGCTCACGATTGCTCGTGGTGATCCGAAGTGACATATAATATGGTTTCTCACAAAGGAAACAACAGTGTTAGCATCATCAGTGCGGGTAGGAATTACTTCCACCCATTTGGAAACATAATCCACAACTAATAATATATAAAAATATCCATTAGAATTTGGAAATGGACCCATAAAGTTAATGCCCCAAACATCAAAAATTTCACAGAAAAGCATAATTTGTTGAGGCATTGGTATGCGAAATTGTTACTCAGGTTGTGAATTATTGTTCAAAATTGATTCCCTGGCAATGGCACCAAAAACGGATGCACAAAACCATGGTCTAAACATATCTTCACAACTTCGCATAACTAACCAGCAAGTGGACTGGGTCGTCAAAGTAATAAACCTTACGTGAGTAAGGGTCGATCCCACAGAGATTGTTGGTGTGAAGCAAGCTATGGTCACCTTGTAAATCTCAGACAGGCGGATGTAAAATAGTTATGGAGTTTTCGAAATTAATACTAAAATAAGGATAGAAATACTTATGTAAATCATTGGTGAGAATTTCAGATAAGCGTATAGAGATGCTTTCATTCCTCTGAACCTCTGCTTTCCTGCTGTCTTCATCCAATCAGTCTTACTCCTTTCTATGGCTGGCTTTATGCAAGGGCATCACCGTTGTCAGTGGCTACATCCCCTCCTCTTGTGAAAATGGTCCAAGATGCCCTGTCACGGCACGGCTAATCATCTGAGGTTCCCGATCATGCTGGAATAGGATTCACCCTCCTTTTGCGTCTGTCACTACGCCCAGCACTCACGATTTTGAAGCTCGTCACAGTCATTCAATCATTGAATCCTACTCGGAATACCACAGACAAGGTTTAGACTTTCCAGATTCTCTTGAATGCCGCCATCAATCTAGCTTATACCACGAAGATTCTGATTAAGAGATCTAAGAGATACTCATTCAATCTAATGTAGAACGGAAGTGGTTGTCAGGCACGCGTTCATAGAGAATGATGATGATTGTCACGTTCATCACATTCAGGTTGAAGTGCGAATGAATATCTTAGAAGCGAAATAAGATGAATTGAATAGAAAACAGTAGTACTTTGCATTAATCTTTGAGGAACAGCAGAGCTCCACACCTTAATCTATGGAGTGTAGAAACTCTACCGTTTGAAAGTAAATAAGAGATAATGGAGTTCATTGGTCTCGGGCCCAGAGGGGAACCGGAGTAACCAAAGCTGATCAAAAGATGTCTAATACAATAGTAAAATGTCCTATTTATAATAAACTAGCTACTAGGGTTTACAGAAGTAAGTAATTGATGCATAAATCTACTTCCGGGGCCCACTTGGTGTGTGCTTGGGCTGAGCTTGAAGTCTACACGTGGAGAGGTCATTCTTGGAGTTGAACGCCAGCTTTTGTGCCAGTTTGGGCGTTGAACTCCACTTTGCAGCTTGTTTCTGGCGTTGGACGCCAGAATTGGGCAGAGAGCTGGCGTTGAATGCCAGTTTGCGTCATCTAAACCTGAGCAAAGTATGGACTATTATATATTTCTGGAAAGCCCTGGATGTCTACTTTCCAACGCAATTGGAAGTGCGCCATTTTGAGTTCTGTAGCTCCATAAAATCCATTTTGAGTGCAGGGAGGTCAGAATCCAACAGCATCAGCAGTCCTTCTTCAACCTCTGAATCTGATTTTTGCTCAAGTCCTTCAATTTCAGCCAGAAAATACTTGAAATCACAGAAAAACACACAAACTCATAGTAAAGTCCAGAAATGTGAATTTAACATAAAAACTAATGAAAACATCCCTAAAAGTAGCCAGATTCTACTGAAAACATACTAAAAACAATGCCAAAAAGCGTATAAATTATCCGCTCATCACAACACCAAACTTAAATTGTTGCTTGTCCCCAAGCAACTGAAAATCAAATAGGATAAAAAAAAGAGAATATACTATAAATTCCAAACTATCAATGAAACATAGCTCCTATCAGATGAGCGGGACTTGTAGCTTTTTGCCTCTTGAATAGTTTTGGCATCTCACTTTATCCATTGAGGTTCAGAATGATTGGCATCTATAGGAACTCAGAGTTCAGATAGTGTTATTGATTCTCCTAGTTCAGTGTGATGATTCTTGAACACAGCTATTTTATGAGTCTTGGCCGTGGCCCTAAGCACTTTGTTTTCCAGTATTACCACCGGATACATAAATGCCACAGACACATAATTGGGTGAACCTTTTCAGATTGTGACTCAGCTTTGCTAAAGTCCCCAATTAGAGGTGTCCAGGGTTCTTAAGCACACTCTTTTTTTGCTATGGACCTTGACTTTAACCGCTCAGTCTCAAGTTTTCACTTGACACCTACACGCCACAAGCACATGGTAAGGGACAGCTTGGTTTAGCCGCTTAGGCCAGGATTTTATTCCTTTAGGCCCTCCTATCCACTGATGCTCAAAGCTTTGGGATCCTTTTTATTTACCCTTGCTTTTTGGTTTTAAGGGTTATTGGCTTTTTGCTCTTGCCTCTTGGTTTTAAGAGCTCTTGGCTTTTTCTGCTTGCTTTTTCTTTCTATTTTTTTTTTGCCTATTTTTTTTTCTGCAAGCTTTGTTCTTTGCTGCTTTTTCTTGCTTCAAGAATCATTTTTATGATTTTTCAGATTATCAGATAACATGTCTCCTTGTCATCATTCTTTCAAGAGCCAACATATTTAACATTCATAAACTACAACTTTAAAAGACATATGCACTGTTCAAGCATTCATTCAGAAAACAAGAAGCATTGTCGCCACATCAATATAATTAAACTAAGTTCAAGGATAAATTCGAAACTCATGTACTTCTTGTTCTTTTGATTTAAAACATTTTTCATTTAAGAGAGGTGATGGATTCATAGGACATTCATAACTTTAAGACAAAGTTACTAACTACTAATGATCATGTAATGAAGACACAAACATAGATAAGCACTTTAACATAGAGAAAACAAAAACAGAGAATGTAAGAACAAGGAATGAGTCTACCTTAGTGATGGTGGCGTTTCCTTCTTGAGGAACCAATGATGTCCTTGAGCTCTTCTATGTCTCTTCCTTGTCTTTGTTGCTCCTCCCTCATTGCTTTTTGATCCTCTCTAATTTCGTGAAGGATGATGGAGTGCTCTTGATTTTCCACCCTTAATTATCCCATGTTGGAACTTAATTCTCCTAGGGAAGTGTTGATTTGCTCCCAATAGTTTTGTGGAGGAAGATGCATTTGAGGCATCTCCAGGATCTCATGGTCATGAGCTTCATACGCCTCTTGAGCTCCATGAATGGGCTCTCTTGCTTGCTCCATCTTTTTCTTAGTGATGGGCTTCTCTTCCTCAATGAGAATGTCTCCTTCTATGAAAGCTCCAGCTGAGTAACATAGATGGCGAATAAGATGAGAAAAAGCTAGCCTTGCCCCAGGAGAGGGCTTTTCGGCTATTTTGTAGAATTCATGGGAGATGACTTCATGAACTTCTACTTCCTTTCCAATCATGATGCTATGGATCATGATGGCCCGATCCACAGTAACTTCAGATCGGTTGCTAGTGGGGATGATGGAGCGTTGGATGAACTCCAACCATCCTCTAGCTACAGGCTTGAGGTCCAATCTTCTTAGTTGAACCAGCTTGCCTTTGGAGTCAATCTTCCATTGAGCTCCTTCCACACATATGTCCATGAGGACTTGGTCCAACCTTTGATTAAAGTTGACCCTTCTAGTGTAGGGGCGTTCATCTCCTTGCATCACAGGCAAATTAAACGCCAACCTCACATTCTCCGGGCTAAAATCTAAGTATTTCCCCTGAACCATTGTAACATAATTCTTTGGATTCGAGTTCTTACTTTGATCATGGTTCCTAGTGATCCATGCATTGGCATAGAACTCTTGAACCATTAGGATGCCGACTTGTTGGATGGGGTTTGTTAGAACTTCCCAACCTCTTCTTTGGATTTCATGTCAGATATCCGGATACTCATTTCTCTTGAGTTTGAAAGGGACCTCAGGGATCACCTTCTTCTTGGCCACAACATCATAGAAGTGGTCTTGATGAGCTTTGGAGATGAATCTTTCCATCTCCCATGACTCAGAGGTGGAAGCTTTTATCTTCCCTTTTCCTTTTCTAGAGGATTCTCCAGGCTTAGGTGCCATCAATGGTAATGGAAAAACAAAAAGCTTATGCTTTTACCACACCAAACTTAGAATATTGCTCGTCCTCGAGCAAGAAAATAAAGAATTAGATGAACAAGAGGAAGAAAATATGGAGAAGAGGGGGGAGGATTGTTTCGGCCAAGAAGGGAAAGAGAGGATTGTGTTGTGTGAAAATGAAGAAGAATGGAAGGCTTTATATAGGGAAGGGAGGGGGGGTTAAGGTTCGGCCATATGGGTGGGTTTGGGTGGGAAATTGATTTGAATTTTGAAGGTAGGTGGAGTTTATTGGGTAGGTTTATGGGGAAGAATGGGTGGATGTGAGTGGTGAAGGGTTATGGGGAAGAGTGTTTATTGGGAATAGAGGATGATTGAGAAGAGAGAAGAGAGTGAGTGGAGGTAGGTGGGGATCCTGTGGGGTCCACAGATCCTGAGATGATCCTGTGGGATCCACAGATCCTGAGGTGTTCAAGGATTTACAACCTTGCACCAAATTAGGCATGTAAAATGCCCTTGCACACAACTCTGGGCGTTCAGTGCCAGGTTGGTGCCCATTTTGGGCATTCAATGCCCATTTGTTGCCCATTTCTGGCGTTGAACGCCAGAACCATGCTTGTTCTGGGCGTTCAGCGCCAGCTCTTCTCCAGGGTGCAATTCTGGCGTTCAGCGCCCAGATGCTGCCCATTTTGGGCGTTCAGCGCCCAGATACTGCCCATTTTGGGCGTTCAACGCCAGAACCATGCTCTGTTCTAGCGTTGAACGCCAGACAGGTGCTTCCTCCAGGGTGTGATTTTTCTTCCGCTGTTTTTGATTCTGTTTCTAAATTTTTTTGTTTATTTTGTGACTCCACATGATCATGAACCTAAGAAAACATAAAAAACAAAAATAAAATTAGATAAATAAACATTGGGTTGCCTCCTAACAAGCGTTTCTTTAATGTCAATAGCTTGACAGTGGGCTCTCATGGAGCCTCACAGATGTGCTGAGCTTTGTTGAGACCTCCCAACACCAAACTTAGAGTTTGGATATGGGGGTTTGACACCAAACTTAGAGTTTAGTTATGGCCTCCCAACACCAAACTTAGAGTTTGACTGTGGGGGCTTTGGTTGACTCTGCTTTGAGAGAAGCTTTTTCTGCTTCCTCTCCATGGATGCAGAGAGAGATCCTTGAGTTGTAAACACAAGGTTGTCCTTATTTAATTGAAGGATCAATTCTCCTCTGTCCACATCAATCACAGCTCTTTCTGTGGCTAGGAAAGGTCTTCCTAGGATGATGGATTCATCCTCTTCCTTTCCAGTATCCAAGACTATGAAATCAGCAGGGATGTAAAGGCCTTCAACCTTTACTAACACGTCCTCTACTTGTCCATAAGCCTGTTTTTTTGAATTGTCTGCCATCTCTAATGAGATTTTAGCATCTTGTACCCCATAGATTCCCAGTTTCTCTATTACAGAGAGGGGCATGAGGTTTATTCCTGAACCAAGGTCACACAGAGCCTTAAAGATCATGGTGCTTATGGTACAAGGTATTATGAACTTTCTAGGATCCTGTCTCTTTTGAGGCAATGTCAGTTGATGTAAGACCCGGTTAATTAACGGCTAATTAACCCATATATGAGAATTTATTCTAGAAAGCCAAAAATGATATTTTTATGGCTTAATATGATAGAGGAAATTGAGACGAGAATTTCGGTACCAATTTTATGGAAATCGGACCAAGATTGGACCGAACGGGCCAAACCGGTCCAACCGGACCCAAAGTGGGCCCTTGGCCCAACATAACTAAACCAAAACCCTAGTTTTCAGCACTCTCTCTCCTCACACAACACTAATACACGCTGAAAAAGAGAGGCCATGGAGGGAAGAACACTCTCTCAAGTTCTATCTCTCACTTGATCTTCAAACCACCATAACTTTTGATCTAGAGCTTCGATTGCCGCTCCGTTTGCGGCCACGCGTTCACCGCGGAGAGCTCTACAAAACCCATACAATTAATCTTGAGGTAAGCCACGTTTTACTGTTCGAAATTCCAGCCCTTGATTTCGAGTTTCATGAGTAAAAATGTTGAGATTTTGGGTTCTTTGATGTTATAGGACCCAACTCTCTTGAAGGAGAAGGTTAATCTTGTCTCTTTGGACCTTGGGTGTGTTAAGATTCTCAACCCTAGTGTAATTTGTTGTTCTATGAGGTTTGGGCATTGAGATGTTGTGTATGGGTATGATGATTGTGGCTTAGGTTGTGTATATGTGAATATTGGAGCTTGATTGGTGATTTTGGAAAGCTTGGAAGAGGGTTTTGTGTGATAAAATCTGTTCTTGGAGGTGTTGATACCTTGAGAGCTTGTGGACAAGTGGTTTGGAAGTGCTCCGGTTGAGCTTGGGAAATTGGCTAAGGTATGGTTTCGGTTTCCCGTATCTAATATGTAATGTGGTAGGAAATACTTAGGCTAGAGGCCCTAAGATAGGCATTGAATTGATGATGTTGTGGAATGGTTGAGATATATGATGTGATCATATGTGTGATTATGAATATTGATGCCTTGATTGTGTGATATGTGAGAAAATGCATGTTATGATATATGCTTGATGAATGATTGAGGTTGAATTGATGGGTGGTGCCATATTATTGGTGAGTATGATGATTATGTATAATGATGGTTGATTGGAAATTGATATTGTTAGAAATTGGGATGAGAAGGATGTATGACATAATATTGTGTTTATCCTTTGGCCTTTTGATTGAGAAGTGTTAAAATGGTTGGAGGTAGTTTTGAGAATTTTGGTAAAATGTCAATGCGTGAGTTGAGGATGGCTTGTTGTTGAATTTGGTACACTTTGATTGATTTCAAAGAAAAGGGATGAAATTGGTATGTTTTAATTGATTTTGAAAAGAGTTGAAAGTGGCTTGTTTTGAAAATGGCACTTTGTGGTTTTGAATGAAAATATGGTTTTTGGGCATACTTTGACGGGACATAACTTGGACTAAGGATCTTTGATTTGTGCCAAATCTGTTTAGAAATGAAATTGGATCCGGGATGTCCATGCCGTTCGAAGAACGGGTGAAAAATGATTTAAAATGAGAGAGTTATGACCGTCGGAAGATTGGGGGTTGAATCTGTGAATTCTGCAGCTTTTAACTTAGAAAATTTTTAGCAGAATGACCCCTCGCGCGTAGGCGCACTTGGCGCGTATGCGCCGTTCTTCGAGAAAGCATCATCCACGCGTGCGCGTGGAGTGCGCGTACGCGTGGCCCTGTTTTCATCCCAAAGTTGATTTTTGAGTTTTTAAAGCCAAACTTCATACTTCTAAGCCTCCAATCTCACCACTTATGTCTTAAATCATTATGATATGCCTAGCATGAGGAAAAGGGCTAGTGAATGTGGTAACTTGCGAGTGAAGCAAGGGAAAAATGAATGATCCATGAGGATCAAAGATGATTGTGTGAGATGTGGAGGATGGCGGTGGAAGTGCTTGTTATGCCATGGGCCGAATGGCCGTAATTGTTAATGAATTGGCTGGTTATGGATTTAACCGTGAGCCGGATGGCTGGATTATGTTGTGTGGCGGCGGAGCCATGTTTATGGCTAAGTATAAATGCATATATGCTGTTGAATGAATTGTGAATGTTGGCACTTCCACCATTGGAGATGAGGGTTTCCCTGGGTAGTAGCAGTGGCTAGCCACCACGTGCTCCAGGTTGAGACTCGAAGCTCTTTTGACCATATGTCGTAAGTGTGGCCGGGCACTGTGAAAGGCCCGGATGAGCTCGCCCCCGTAAATATTCACCAGTGAGGGTGATGGATATGGATCATGTTTATGATCAAATTTATGATGAGTATAACTCGAGTTGGGGATGCACGACAGAGGGACAGTCCAATGATTAGCTACCAGGACTTGTCGGGTTGGCTCTATAACCGACAGATGATATCATCAGCCACTAGGGACAGGCATGCATCATAAGCATACTACATGAATTGTTTGAGATTGCCTATTTGACTGCATATTACTTGCTAATTGTCTAAATGCCTTATCTGTTCCTATTTGTAAATCTCTTGTCTGATATAACTGTGTTTACTATATTATACTCCTGCTGGTGGTTGGGAGGTCTGAAGGAATTGGAAAGGGAAGTATTAGTTAGACTGAAGAATCTTTAGTCAGTTGCCACTTATGGTTTAGCTCGTTTATAAGCTTTGATATTATCTGGAGGAAGCTCTAGGATTGCCTTCGGCTTTCCTCTATTATTATGTATTATATATGTGGAAGCTGTTACTGTGCTGGGGACCTCTGGTTCTCACCCATGCGGATTTTGTGGTTTTCAGATGCAGGACGCGAGGCTTCTCGTTGAGGCATGCTGGAGACTTCTGGATTAGCGAAGATCCTTTGTTCTCGGGACTCTGTTTTGGGTTATATATCTTGTTTAGATACTTTTATCTCCATTAAATAATACAAACTGTGATGACTCCTTCTAGAGGGGATTTTTGGAGAATAGGTTTTCTGTATTTGTGTCCCTTTGGGTTTCCTTGGGGTTTCCTTATTTTATCATATGTATATATTGCTATGCTCGGACCGGTTCTCTTCGCAGCCGGGTTTTGAGTCTTGATATTCTTGTTTTTGACACTCTTTATATATATGATCTCGCGTTAGCTTATCCCGGTTCGTTACGTTATCGATCGGAGTGTTGCCCGTTCGAGTTACGGTTTTTGTTTACCCCCTTTTTCTACAAAGGCTCCTAGTTATAATCAATTATTCATTCTACTATACGTACTAAATTTTTGTTTTAGAGGTCGTAATACCTTGCCATCTCTGAATTATGACTTAAGCATAAGACTTTGTATGGTAGGGTGTTACATTATGGTATTAGAGCAGTTCGTTCCTGTAGAGCCTGAGGAATGGACTGACTATGCTTCTGTGCATTCTCTCTGTGTGTGTTATGTGCTACTAGTATATCTGCTTGATATAATTGGCATAAATGTTCATGAGCATGCATTTGGGACTTTGAAGCACTAGACTTCCGATATTGAGACTGATCAACTTAATATTGATTGTTTGGTGTGTATAGGAACCAGATGGCGCCTCGTGGACGCGGTAGAGGCCGTGGGAGAGGACATACGAATGCTCGTGCGCCGGAGACTAATCCTAATGACCCGGTGAACTTTATGACTGCGTTGGAGAACATGGCTGCTGCTATGCAAGCCACTGCTGAGGCTCTTGGTCAACAGATGAACAACCATGGTAATGACGGAGGTGGAGTTCAGGGTCCGATGACACTGGCAAACTTTTTGAAGGTTAATCCACCGAAGTTCAAGGGAACTACTAGCCCGACTGAAGCCGATACGTGGTTTCAAGCCATGGAACGAGCACTGCAAGCGCAGGTGGTACCTGAAGGGCAGCGTGTAGAGTTCGCTACCTATTTGCTCACTGGGGAAGCGTCGCATTGGTGGCAAGGAATCCGACGCCTCCTGCAGCAGGGTGATGATTATATCACCTGGAATGTCTTCCAAGAGGAGTTCTATAAGAAGTACTTTCCGACTTCTGCTAGGACGGCCAAGGAGCTTGAATTGTTGCAGCTGAAGCAGGGTACTATGTCCATATCTGAGTATACTGACAAGTTTGAGGAGCTGTTCAGATTCTCTCGTATGTGTCAAGGGACTCTGGTAGAATATGAGGAATGGAAGTGTGTTAAGTACGAAGGAGGACTCCGGAGCGATATTTTCAGTTCAGTGGGACCAATGGAGATTAGGACTTTCTCCGAGTTGGTGAACAAGTGTAGGGTTGCTGAAGAGTGTGTGAAGAGGGCAACCGCTGAGAAAGGAAGTCACAAAGGATCATTTTTACAGAACCGAGGGAAGAGCTTTGCACCTAGAGGTCCGCCTTTCAAGAGGGGAGGTTCTTTTAGGAGGCCCAACAACAACTACTCCCAAGGGAAAAGGTTTGGGAAGCAGCCTCAGAATGATCAAGCTTGTACTAGGTGTGGGAGTCACCATCCGAGAGTACCATGCAAGGCCGGATGGGGTTTGTGCTACAATTGTGGAAAGGCGGGGCATAAAGCCGCAAGTTGTCCAGAGAAGCAAAAGCAAGGTGCTGGGAAAGCACAACAGACTGGTCGGGTGTTCACCACCTCAGCTGTGGGTGCAGAGGGATCCGAGACACTCATTCGAGGTAACTGTGAAATGGCTGGTCAAACTTTAAATGCTTTATTTGATTCGGGAGCATCACATTCATTCATTGCATTTGAGAAAGCCCATGAGTTAGGGTTGAAGATCGTAACCTTAGGTTATGACTTAAAAGTGTATAACGCTACCCATGAAGCCATGGTAACTAGACTAGGATGCCCGAAAGTTTCGTTTAGGTTCAAGCAGCGTGATTTTGTCCATAATCTAATCTGCTTACCGATGATCGGTCTTGATCTTATCTTGGGATTGGACTGGTTATCCGAAAACCATGTCCTGCTTGATTGTTCTACCAAGTCGGTGTACTTTATGCCGGAGGATACAGAAGGGCCGGTTGTGGTGAATAATTATTACTTGAATTCAATGATGGTGAACTGTTCTGGAACCGAATGTCAGGGTATCCTATTGTTAACCGCGGGTGTTTCGGGTGATGATCAAAGGTTGGATCAGATTCCGGTAGTGTGTGAGTTTCCGGAAGTGTTTCCCGATGATATTGAGGAATTTCCACCTAACCGAGAGGTCGAGTTTGCTATTGAATTGGTGCCTGGGGCGGGACCAATCTCAAGTGCTCCTTATAGGATGTCACCGTTAGAGATGGTCGAGCTAAAGTCTCAGTTAGAGGAATTGTTGGGTAAGAACTTTATCCGACCAAGTGTTTCCCCGTGGGGTGCTCCAGTGTTACTGGTAAAGAAGAAAGATGGAAGTATGTGACTCTGTGTGGATTACAGGCAGCTGAACAAGGTCACCATAAAGAATAAGTACCCATTGCCGAGGATTGATGATCTCATGGATCAGTTACAAGGAGCTGGGGTTTTCTCTAAGATCGATTTGCGATCCGGTTATCACCAGATAAGGGTGAGGGGTGAGGATATCCCTAAGACCGCTTTCAGGACTCGTTATGGTCATTACGAGTACACTGTAATGTCCTTTGGGTTGACGAACGCTCCTGCAGTATTCATGGATTACATGAATAGAGTGTTCCGTCCGTTTCTGGATAAATTCGTGGTTGTCTTCATTAACGATATACTAATTTACTCCAAGACTGAAGAAGAGCATGCGGAACACTTGCGGACCGTGTTGCAGATTTTAAAGGAGAAGAAACTCTATGCGAAACTGTCTAAGTGTGAGTTCTGGAAGAGTGAGGTGAAGTTTTTGGGTCACGTGGTGAGTAAGAAGGGAATAGCCGTAGATCCAACCAAGGTAGAAGCTGTGATGGATTGGAAGCAACCAACCACAGTAACTGAGATAAGGAGTTTTCTGGGTTTAGCTGGCTATTACCGAAGGTTCATCAAAGGCTTTTCGCAATTAGCTTTGCCGTTGACAAAGTTAACTCGCAAAGACACTCCGTTTGTTTGGACTCCTGAGTGCGAGGAGAGCTTTCAGACATTGAAGAAAAAGTTGACCACTGCACCTGTGTTAGTGTTACCTGAGCCGAACGAGCCTTTTGAGGTGTACTGTGATGCATCGTTAAAGGGCCTAGGGTGCGTGCTGATGCAGCATCATAATGTGGTGGCGTATGCCTCACGACAGTTGAGACCTCACGAAGTTAGTTATCCTACGCACGATTTGGAACTCGCTGCGGTTGTGTTTGCCTTGAAGGTGTGGAGGCATTATCTCTGTGGGGTTAAGTTCCAAGTCTTCTCCGATTACAAGATCTTGAAATACCTCTTTGATCAGAAAGAGCTTAATATGAGGCAAAGGAGGTGGATGGAATTGTTGAAAGACTATGACTTTGAGTTAAATTACCATCCTGGAAAGGCGAATATAGTGGCCGATGCGTTAAGTCGAAAGTCGTTATATGCGTCTTGGATGATGCTTCAAGAGGAGAAGTTGCTCAAGGGATTCGAGAGTCTAAAAATTGGTGCTCGAGAAGTATCTGGAACCTTGTGTTTGAGCCGATTAGAAATCTCAAGTGACTTTAAGTCCGAACTCCTAAAGGCTCATGAAAATGATGAAGCGTTATGGAAGGTGTTACCGGCTATCGAGCAAGGAAAACAGTGGAGAGTGTCGGAAGAAAAAGATGGGTTATGGAGATTCAAGGGTAGGATCATTGTGCCGGATGTTGGCACTTTGAGGCAAGATATCTTAAAGGAGGCACACAAAAGCGGATTCTGCATTCACCCGGGGAGTACTAAGATGTACCATGATTTAAAGGCGATGTTTTGGTGGCTGGGTATGAAGAATGATGTGGCGGAATATGTTTCAAAGTGCTTAACTTGTCAAAAGGTAAAGATTGAACATCAAAGACCTTCCGGGATGTTGCAACCCTTAGAGGTTCCGCAATGGAAGTGGGAAGTATTGCAATGGACTTTGTGTCGGGATTGCCAAGGACTAGAATTGGTTTTGATGCTATCTGGGTGATCGTGGACCGACTGACGAAGTCAGCTCACTTTTTACCCGTTCGGATGACTTACACCCTTGAGGAGCTAGCTCGGTTATACATAAAGGAGATTGTGAGACTCCATGGTGTACCTGCTACTATAATCTCTGATAGAGATCCTCGTTTCACTTCGAGGTTCTGGGGTGCATTTCAGAAAGCTTTTGGAACTCGATTAAGCTTGAGTACAGCGTACCATCCTCAAACAGATGGTCAATCCGAGAGGACGATCCAAACACTAGAGGATATGTTGAGAGCTTGTGTTTTGGACCAACCGGCGAGTTGGGATCGGTATATGCCGTTAGTAGAGTTTGCATACAATAATAGTTACCATGCGAGCATCGGAATGGCTCCGTATGAGGCTTTGTATGGGAGAAAATGTCAATCTCCACTATGTTGGTATGAAGCTGGAGAGAAAGGCTTGTTGGGGCCGGAAATGATAGCTGAGACCACTGAACAAGTCAAGAAAATCCGAGATAGGATGCTTACGGCGCAGAGTCGTCAAAAGAGTTACGCCGATCAAAGGCGGAAGCCCTTAGAATTTGAGGCAGGAGATCATGTTTTCCTAAAAGTTACTCCGACCACAGGAGTAGGTAGAGCGATTAAAGCAAAGAAGTTGAATCCTCGATACATTGGTCCATTTCAGATCTTGGAGAGGATTGGGCCGGTGGCGTATCGGGTGGCTCTACCACCCCATCTTTCAAACCTGCACGACGTATTTCACGTGTCGCAGCTTCGAAAGTACACTCCTGATGCTAGCCATGTGTTAGAACCCGAATCGGTTCAGTTAAGAGAAGATTTGACGCTTCCAGTGGCTCCAGTCAGAATTGATGATACTAGTATCAAACGGTTGCGGGGAAAAGAGGTTTCATTAGTCAAAGTGGCTTGGAGTTGAGGCGGTGTTGAGGAACACACTTGGGAACTTGAGTCGGAGATGCGAACGGATTATCCGCACTTATTCTCAGGTAATTGAATTTGAATTTGAATTTTGTGGGCAAAATTCCCAATTAGGTGGGTAGAATGTAAGACCCGATTAATTAACGGCTAATTAACCCATATATGAGAATTTATTCTAGAAAGCCAAAAATGATATTTTTATGGCTTAATATGATAGAGGAAATTGAGACGAGAATTTCGGTACCAATTTTATGGAAATCGGACCAAGATTGGACCGAACGGGCCAAACCGGTCCAACCGGACCCAAAGTGGGCCCTTGGCCCAACATAACTAAACCAAAACCCTAGTTTTCAGCACTCTCTCTCCTCACACAACACTAATACACGCTGAAAAGAGAGGCCATGGAGGGAAGAACACTCTCTCAAGTTCTATCTCTCACTTGATCTTCAAACCACCATAACTTTTGATCTAGAGCTTCGATTGCCGCTCCGTTTGCGGCCACGCGTTCACCGCGGAGAGCTCTACAAAACCCATACAATTAATCGAGGTAAGCCACGTTTTACTGTTCGAAATTCCAGCCCTTGATTTCGAGTTTCATGAGTAAAAATGTTGAGATTTTGGGTTCTTTGATGTTATAGGACCCAACTCTCTTGAAGGAGAAGGTTAATCTTGTCTCTTTGGACCTTGGGTGTGGTAAGATTCTCAACCCTAGTGTAATTTGTTGTTCTATGAGGTTTGGGCATTGAGATGTTGTGTATGGGTATGATGATTGTGGCTTAGGTTGTGTATATGTGAATATTGGAGCTTGATTGGTGATTTTGGAAAGCTTGGAAGAGGGTTTTTGTGATAAAATCTGTTCTTGGAGGTGTTGATACCTTGAGAGCTTGTGGACAAGTGGTTTGGAAGTGCTCCGGTTGAGCTTGGGAAATTGGCTAAGGTATGGTTTCGGTTTCCCGTATCTAATATGTAATGTGGTAGGAAATACTTAGGCTAGAGGCCTAAGATAGGCATTGAATTGATGATGTTGTGGAATGGTTGAGATATATGATGTGATCATATGTGTGATTATGATATTGATGCCTTGATTGTGTGATATGTGAGAAAATGCATGTTGTGATATATGCTTGATGAATGATGAGGTTGAATTGATGGGTGGTGATATTGTTGTGAGTATGATGATTATGTATAATGATGGTTGATTGGAAATTGATATTGTTAGAAATTGGGATGAGAAGGATGTATGACATAATATTGTGTTATCCTTTGGCCTTTTGATTGAGAAGTGTTAAAATGGTTGGAGGTAGTTTTGAGAATTTTGGTAAAATGTCAATGCGTGAGTTGAGGATGGCTTGTTGTTGAATTTGGTACACTTTGATTGATTTCAAAGAAAAGGGATGAAATTGGCATGTTTTAATTGATTTTGAAAAGAGTTGAAAGTGGCTTGTTTTGAAAATGGCACTTTGTGGTTTTGAATGAAAATATGGTTTTTGGCATACTTTGACGGGACATAACTTGGACTAAGGATCTTGATTTGTGCCAAATCTGTTTAGAAATGAAATTGGATCCGGGATGTCCATGCCGTTCGAAGAACGGGTGAAAAATGATTTAAAATGAGAGATTATGACCGTCGGAAGATGGGGTTGAATCTGTGAATTCTGCAGCTTTTAACTTAGAAAATTTTTAGCAGAATGACCCCTCGCGCGTAGGCGCACTTGGCGCGTATGCGCCGTTCTTCGAGAAAGCATCATCCACGCGTGCGCGTGGAGTGCGCGTACGCGTGGCCCTGTTTTCATCCCAAAGTTGATTTTTGAGTTTTTAAAGCCAAACTTCATACTTCTAAGCCTCCAATCTCACCACTTATGTCTTAAATCATTATGATATGCCTAGCATGAGGAAAAGGGCTAGTGAATGTGGTAACTTGCGAGTGAAGCAAGGGAAAAATGAATGATCCATGAGGATCAAAGATGATTGTGTGAGATGTGGAGGATGGCGGTGGAAGTGCTTGTTATGCCATGGGCCGAATGGCCGTAATTGTTAATGAATTGGCTGGTTATGGATTTAACCGTGAGCCGGATGGCTGGATTATGTTATGTGGCGGCGGAGCCATGTTTATGGCTAAGTATAAATGCATATATGCTGTTGAATGAATTGTGAATGTTGGCACTTCCACCATTGGAGATGAGGGTTTCCCTGGGTAGTAGCAGTGGCTAGCCACCACGTGCTCCAGGTTGAGACTCGAAGCTCTTTTGACCATATGTCGTAAGTGTGGCCGGGCACTGTGAAAGGCCCGGATGAACTCGCCCCCGTAAATATTCACCAGTGAGGGTGATGGATATGGATCATGTTTATGATCAAATTTATGATGAGTATAACTCGAGTTGGGGATGCACGACAGAGGGACAGTCCAATGATTAGCTACCAGGACTTGTCGGGTTGGCTCTATAACCGACAGATGATATCATCAGCCACTAGGGACAGGCATGCATCATAAGCATACTACATGAATTGTTTGAGATTGCCTATTTGACTGCATATTACTTGCTAATTGTCTAAATGCCTTATCTGTTCCTATTTGTAAATCTCTTGTCTGATATAACTGTGTTTGCTATATTTACTCCTGCTGGTGGTTGGGAGGTCTGAAGGAATTGGAAAGGGAAGTATTAGTTAGACTGAAGAATCTTTAGTCAGTTGCCACTTACGGTTTAGCTCGTTTATAAGCTTTGATATTATCTGGAGGAAGCTCTAGGATTGCCTTCGGCTTTCCTCTATTATTATGTATTATATATGTGGAAGCTGTACTGTGCTGGGACTCTGGTTCTCACCATGCGATTTTGTGGTTTG